>NC_135989.1:5348262-5473262 GCF_053455715.1 Rhinoraja longicauda
CAGTGAAATGGCCTCCACTGCCCTCTGTGGCAGAGGATTCCAAAAATTCACAACTCTCTGGGTGAAAAGGTTTTTTCTCACCTCAGCTTTAAATGGCCTCCCCTTTATTCTCAGACTGTGCCCCCTGGTTCTGGAACACCTCCCAATTATTCTGCCATTTAACTGTCTGTATTCATGGGAAATCCCAATTATTCTACGATACCATACGATAGGACATGATAAAACTTTCTGAAGATGGGTCCCGACAAGATACGTCACCCATTCCTTTTCTCCAGAGGTGCTGCCTGACCCACTAAGTTAGTCCAGCACTTTGGGTCTGGCTTTCTTTAACAGAGTGGGCTCACAGTTCCAACACACTTCAACTAAGATGGCGATGAAGCATAAGGAGCAGCTATCATGTCTCTTACCTGCCCTCCTATTGTCAGATAACCAGTTTGTTTCATAATCTCTTGCAGCTTCTGCTCAATCTCCATGCTGTGAAAATAAACAAAACAATGGTTTTGGCAGACTTTGAACAAGTTTCATGAAATTCGAACGAACGTCAAGAGCTTTTTGCCCAGAAAGACCTAAATAATCCATTCCTCTGAACACAAACTACATTGTCTCATTGATAGTGTAAGAAAATAACTGCAGATGCTGGTACAAATCGATGGTATTTATTTCACAAAATGCTGGAGTAACTCAGCAGGTCAGACAGCATCTCAGGAGAGAAGGAATGGGTGACGTTTCGGGTCGAGACCCTTCTTCAGACTGATAGAACAGTCATTGATAGAAACATAGAAAAAAAGTGCAGGAGGAGGCCACGCGGCCCTTCGAGCCAGCACCGCATTACAATTTACAGAAGCCAATTAATCTACAAGCCTGCACGTCTTTAGAGTGTGGGAGGAAACCAGAGCACTGGGCCACAGTTTAAGAATAAGGGGTAGGCCATTTAGAACGGAGATGAGGAAAAACATTTTCAGTCAGAGAGTTGTAAATCTGCGGAATTCTCTGCCTCAGAAGGCAGTGGAGGCCAAGTCTCTGAATGCATTCAAGAGAGAGCTAGATAGAGCTCTTAAGGATAGCGGAGTCGGGGGGTATGGGGAGAGGGCAGGAACGGGGTACTGATTGAGAATGATCAGCCATGATCACATTAAATGGCGGTGCTGGCTCGAAGGGTCGAATGGCCTCCTCCTGCACCTATTGTCTATTGTCACCTGGAGAAAACCCCAACGGTCACGGGGAGAACGTACAAACTCCGTACGGACAGCACCCGTAGTCAGGATCGAACCCGGGTCTCTGGCACTGTGAGGCAGCAGCTCTACCAATGCGTCACTGGGCCCCTCCCAAATGTTCAGAGATACAGCAGGGATACAGGCCTTTCGGCCCACAGGGATCATCAATCACCTGTTCACACTAGTTCTATGTTATCCCACTTTCTCATCCACACCAGTGCACAATTTACAGCAGCCAAATGACCTACAAACCCGCACGTCTCCGTAGTGTGGGAGGAAACCGGAGCATCCGGAGGAAAATCCAAACTCGTGCAAACTCCACATAGACGGCACCCAAAGTCCGGGTCTCTGGCGCTGTGACACAGCAGCTCCACCAGCAGCAGCACGATTCTGTCTTGTACATAATCATTAACTGATCCAATGTGATCAGTCTGATGAAGGGTCCCAACTCGAAATGTTACAATGGACAATTGGCGCAGGAGTAGGCTATTCGGCCCTTCGAGCCAGCACCGCCATTCAATGTGATCATGGCTGATCATTCTCAATCAGTACCCCGTTCCTGCCTTCTCCCCTGACTCTGCTATCCTTAAGAGCTCTATCTAGCTCTCTCTTGAATACCTATTCATGTTCTCCAGGGATGCTGCCGGACCTGCAGTTACTCCAGCACTTTGAATCTTTTTGTTTATAAACCAGCACCTGCAGTTCCTTGTTTCTTCCATCTCCTGTTTATTTCAACACTGCACAACTAGAAGTGTACTTTAGATTTAGATGGAAGGAATTACAATAGCAACCATTTTTGCGTTGTTTGGTGCCACTCGAGAAACTTGACTGAACACTTCCCACCACGAATGTGTGAGGCATTAGTGCTTCTCACACGAGAATTAGCCAACAAACCTTGGAGTGCGAGAGGAAACCGGTGCACCTGGAGAAAACCCAGACGGTCTTACGAGAGAACGCACAAACTCCATACAGACAACACCCGTGGTCAGGATCAAACCAGGGCCTCCAGCACTGCAAGGCAGCAACTCGACCGCTGTGCCACCCTATATTCTTATAGCTACATTGGCTAAAGAGCCCCTCTCAGCTCACAACCAGGTCTCAAGGCTGAGTACTCTCTTCAGCTATTGAACGACTGGTGTGAAATATCCCAAATGTCAAACTCCCTGCTTTGCCTTTTAAAGAGGCAGTAAAATTGAGCTTCACTGTCAATCGGGCGGCACGGTGGCGCAGCGGTAGAGTTGCTGCCTTACAGCGCTTGCACGGTTCGGACAACGGGTGCAGCCTTGTTTGTACGTTCTCCCCGTGAGTTTTATCCGAGATCTTCGGTTTCCTCCCACACTCCAAAGACGTGCAGGTTTGTAGGTTAATTGGCTTGGGTTTGTAGACTTGGTGTAAGTGTCAATTGCCTGTAGTGTGTGTAGGCTTGTGTTGGTGTGCGGGGATCGTTGGTCAGTGCGGACTCGGTGGGCTGAAGGGCCTGTTTCCGCGCCGTCCCGTCAAGTCAAGTTTATTTGTCACATGCACATACACGATGTGCAGTGAAATGAAAGTGGCAACGCCTGTGGGTTTTGCAAAATAAAAGAATTACAGTTACAGCATATAAATTAAAGTTAATACAGAGAAGACAAAATTTAGTCCCTGGAGTTATAAAAGTTAACAGTCCTGATGGCCTGTGGGAAGAAACTCCGTCTAATCCTCTCCGTTTTCACAGCGTGAAACTAGACTAAACTACATTATGAGATGTAAATGTTAATAGTGGTGCAGCCCGACACTCGAGTGTAAGGCATGGTCTTGTCTTACCTTTCCATGCTCTTCTGCAGCAGTGGCTGTGGGAGGCTGAGCATGTGTCGAGGACGTGAAGGGGGCGGGTGGTGCTGTGGCGAGGTTTCTGACGAGGATGATCGGCTGCCAGCATCATTTGCTAGTGGAAGCTGAAGAGCTGAAAACAAGGAGAGGCCACTATTACATTGAACACTAACACTTTCCCAACACAAACCCTGCCGACTGTGAAACCCCTACTGCCTGGTCACCTCCGCGGCCCTACCTGGCTGGTGGACAAAAATCCCCAGCTAGCCAGCATTTTAGCACAAGCAACTATAGCCAGTGATTAAAAGGCAATGGTCAGGGCCTCAACCAACAGCATAGCGAGCAAAAGCCTGTGAGCCGAGACACTACCAATGGTGAAGAAACTGAACAGAAAATTGGGGTATTCTCACAATAAACGTAACTAATTGGAAGAAGAAGCCAATAGAAACAAAGAACTGCAGATGCTGGTTTACAAAAAAGATACAAAGTGCTGGAGTAACTCTCAGGGCAGCACGGTGGTGCAGTGGTAGAGTTGCTGCCTCACAGCGCCAGGGACCCGGGTTCGATCCTGACTACGGGTGCTGTCTTGAAAGGGTTAAATGTTTTCGTATTGTTTTTCTCCTTTAGCAGGCTTTCTCTAGTGGGAAGGTGCTAACTGACTACAGCACATTGGGACCAGGACTAATGCCTTTAGGAATGTGTCTTCCCTGTTCTTCACTTGATGTACCTGGCTATCAACTCATTGCTCTTTGATCTGCACAGTAGTGCTATCTGATAAGAGAGACAATCTCAGACTTGTCGGGAAGGTGCTAACTGACTACAGCATTTTGGGACCATGACTAAGGCCTTTAGGATTATGTCTTTTTGATCTATCCAGTATAAAACATCTGGTGCATTCTTTGTTCTTTGGAGTGATAGTTCGGGAGAGTCAAGTTCTTGTTGCTTACTTGACTCTTGTATCCCCGACACTCCCGCCAGCTGATATAGTAAAGCTTGTGTTGGTCTACCTAACCTATTGTGTGTTGTCTGTTTTAAGAAGAAGCGAACTTTAACAGTCTGTATGGAGTTTGTACATTCTCCCTGTGACCCGCGTGGGTTTTCTCCGGGATCTCCGGTTTAGACAATAGGTGCAGGAGGCCATTCAGCCCTTCGAGCCAGCACCATCATTCAATGTGATCATGGCTGATCATTCTCAATTAGTACCCCGTTCCTGCCTTCTCCCCATACCCCCTGACTCCGCTATCCTTAAGAGCTCTATCTAGCTCTCTTTTGAATGCATTCAGAGAACTGGCCTCCACTGTCTTCTGAGGCAGAGAATTCCACAGATTCACAACTCTCTGACTGAAAAAGTTTTTCCTCATCTCAGTTCTAAATGGCCTACCCCTTATTCTTAAACTGTGGCCCCTTGTTCTGGACTCCCCCAACATTGGGAACATGTTTCCTGCCTCTAACGTGTCCAACCCCTTCATAATCTTATACATTTCGATAAGATCCCCTCTCATCCTTCTGAATTCCAGTGTATACAAGCCTAGTCGCTCTAGTCTTTCAACATATGACAGTCCCGCCATTACTGTACGCTGCACGCCCTCAATAGCAAGAATATCCTTCCTCAAATTTGGAGACCAAAACTGCACACAGTACTCCAAGTGCGGTCTCACTAGGGCCCTGTACAACTGCAGAAGGACCTCTTTGCTCCTATACTCAACTCCTCTTGTTATGAAGGCCAACATTCCATTGGCTTTCTTCACTGCCTGCTGTACCTGCATGCTTCCTTTCAGTGACTGATGCACTAGGACACCCAGATCTCGTTGTACGTCCCCTTTTCCTAACTTGACACCATTCAGATAATACCCTGCCTTCCTATTCTTACCACCAAAGTGGATAACCTCACAGTTATTCCACATTAAACTCCATCTGCCATGCATTCCTCCCACACTCCAAAGACGTACAGGGTTGTAGGTTAATTGGCTTGGTATAAATGTAAATTGTCCCTCATGTTGTGTGTAGGATAGTGCTGGTGTGCGGGGATCGCTGGTCGCTGCGGCCTCGGTGGGCCAGAGGGCCTGTTTCCGCGCTGCATCTCTAAACTAAACACTGAACAGTGAGAGAGGAAGGAAGCCCATGGCACAAAATACTGAAATAAATAGGTCATGATCGTGACATTTGAAGCATCCACATCTAATATTAATGACGTGTGAAAATATTAGACTCCACAAACTCATTTGATTATTTCTGCATCCGCAAACCATTTTCTATAAGGGGCCCTTTTCTCAGTCTTTCTCTCCAAGGCACAAGCAAGATTTGGAAAACTAATCTGTTGATTTGTACAGATTCACGGATATTCGTGAGCGTTATAATGCGTGGGGTGGGGGTGACTGGAGCAGTAGGGGAAATGATATCACAAAGGCTTGCAGGTTTATAACTTCACAATATACACACGCATACAAACCCGGATAAGTCTTCACCAACATCCTCTGTAATGTAAAAGCTGAAAAGAAAATTGTTCTGAATGTGAATAAATCTGCACAAATTTATGATTTATTTTCTATTTTCTAGTGCTCCAGTGTTCTAGTGCAACATGACTAGGCAAAATTCGCAAATGTCTTTTGATTCAGTCGGAAACCCAGAGCCAGTTTTTGGAGGAGGCTGAGAGAGAGTTTCAGAGTTTAAAGACATGGCAGCTGCACAGGAAATGGTTCAAGATTTTCATGGAAATATTACTGAAGGCAGACCCTTCATTTATAGAGTCTTAGGGTCATAAGGTCAGAAGCGATAGGAGCAGAATAAGGCCATTCGGCCCATCAAGTCTACTCCGCCATTCAATCGTGGCTGATCTATCTTCCCTTCTCAACCCCATCCTCCTGCCTTCTCCCCATAACCCACTGAAACCCGTACTAATCAAGAATCTATCTATCTCTGCCTTAAAAAATATCCATTGACTTGGCCTCCACAGCCTTCTGTGGAAAAGAATTCCACAGATTCACGAACCCTCTGACTAAAGAAATTGCTCCTCACACACACACGCACGCACGCACCCACACACACGCGCGCGCACACACACACACTTTGGAGTGCCAGCCTAGATTTCTCTGCTCATATCTACGCAGCTGGATAAACCCACAGTCCTGTGACTCAAAGCTGGCAGCTGAGTCATGGCTTATGCCGATGCATGAAGTTCATCTAAATATAGACTGTTTTTCACAGGGAAAGGGACAGGCTACGTTGATAATTAATGCATGATACAGAAATATTAAGGCGAGTTTTTTTTTTGTGACAACGCAAGTATGTGGGAGAAAATGAAAATAAGGCAAACATGGTTGAGAAAATGTGCCCCTCCACTGATGCATACTTTCCACTGCAAATCCCTCAAGACATTGCGCCTAGAAAATAGAACATACATTCATAAATTTGGACACATCAACATTTCTTTGCATTGTGAAGACGGAAGTATAACAGTGCCATTCTATCTCTGTCATGCTAACAGGATCAGTTCCAAGACTGCATGCCGTGGTCATGCACAAAAGCAGCCATTCCAATAAGAACTACACGTCACATGCATCAGCTGGAGAGATTGGTCTTCCAGTGTCTGCTTAAGTGGTGAGTTACAAAAAAAAAACTGTGAGAGTAATGAGTAAAAGGCTCAGGTAGGGGTGCCAACCATTTCACTCCCAAATACGGGCCAAGGTGACGTCACCGCTCCGCGCCCCACGTGACCTCACCCAGCCAGCGGACACGTGCTCCCGCTCCACCAACGGCGACCGCCCGGGCCGGGAGGCGGGTCGCTACGCAACCTCCGTTGGGCGAAAACACTCCGTTACCCTGTCGGCCGGGACAGTGTAGGCTAACGGAGCGTGTTCGTCCAACGGAGGTTGCGTAGCGACCCGCCTCCCGGCCCAAATACGGGACAAGGGCGGTCCCATGCGGGACAAACCAATTTAGCCCAAAATACGGGATGTCCCGGCTAATACAGGACAGTTGGCAACCCTAGGCTCCGGTAAACTAGAAGGCAAAAAGTTACTGCAGCAAAAGTGACAAAAGTAAGCACTGAGCAGAAGGAAAACAAGAGAGGTCGCAAAGCAAAACAACAAACGGATGTGAAGATGAAAACAAAAAGAAATGGAAGAACACATGTTGGAAAAGCTGCAGGGAGGAGAAAGAATTTAAGAGCAGGGAAAGCACAACGACATGGAGACCAGGAATATAGATCGGCAAGAAGGAGAAGAGGAGGTTAGGTAGGTGCATATGATAAATAAGAGACTTGGTACCTGCTCGTTGGGATGGGGCAGGAGCAGGGCTTAGAGTGATCACTATAACTGGATCAGGAAAAGGAAAAGCGGATAAATCATAATGTATCAAAACTCTGGCATAAAACACAAAACCATTATAAACGGGTAAATTAAATTCGTACAGGAATGAATTCAACAAAGAAACACAAGAACAGAGTGACGGCAGAAGGTGATGGGGTGGATTCGCAGCACTGACGTACGATCCCTGAGCACAACTGCATTGCATTTCATAGCAGGACTCTGGCACAGTGTAGACAACCCATCGTGGGGAGACCAGGTCCCTGTAACCAAACACCTCACGGATGAACAACCCGCTCAACCCAACATGCTCAAGATCTCCAACCAAGATACCGTATCTCAAGGCTAATGCTCAGATTCTGAACAGCAATCCCATAACGGCTGCTCAATTATTTTAACTATAAAATATCATGCATTATAAATACATCTGTTTAATAAACCGAGGATTTTCTCTTCATTTCGTGAGGATTAGGCACAAAGCATTCATCCAGATGCTTATTCAATGTAGGTAGACACAAAGTGCTGGAGTAACTCAGCGGGACAGGCAGCATCTCGGGAGAGAGGGAATGGGTGACAATAGACAATAGGTGCAGGTGTAGGCCATTCGGCCTTTTGAGCCAGCACCACCATTCAATGTGATCATGGCCGATCATCCACAATCAGTACCCATCTTCAGACTGAGGAAGGGTCTCGACCCAAAATGTCACCCATTCCTTCTCTCCAGAGATGCTGCCTGACCCGCTGAGTTCCTCCAGCATTATGTGTCTACCTTCGATTTGAACCAGCATCTCCAGTATTTTTCCTGCTTATTTATTGTGCTGGTTTAGAACTTGAAGCAAATCAGAATTAAGTATCACGTGATTTCTTTAAAACCTTATTACTTAATTGAGTCCAAATCGACATTTCTGCATGATGTTCTCGATTTGCATGTATTTAAACACAGAAGAGTAAGAAAGAGAAAGAATGGATCAGGTTAGCTGGACTTTTGGGGGCCACTCATTATGACTTATGTCCAGTAAACAGATCTCTCCATTATATCAAACACGCACGCACACACACAATCGAGCCATTCACAGTACAGGTACATAGAAACATAGAAAAAGGCGCAGGAGGAGGCCATTTAGCCCTTCGAGCCAGCACCGCCATTCATTGTGATCATGACTGATCATCTACTGGATAATTGGTAAATGGCAAAGAGTCAGAGTTGAGATTGAGAGAGTTAATTTATGCATTAAATGTTATGGGGAAAGCACTGCCTGAAAGAAGAAATCATTTTTTGACCAGTACATCTCAAATCTTTTCAAAAGGAGAAAATTTGGAGAAATGCAGACTCATCAAATAATTAAATCTTCAACCTGAAACGTTAACTGTTTTTCTTTCCACAGACATGGTCACGCTGGTGCAGCGGTAGAGTTGCTGCCTTACAGCGAATGCAGCGCCGGAGACCCAGGTTCCATCCCGACTACGGGCGCTGTCTGCACGGAGTTTGTACATTCTCCCCGTGACCTGCGTGGGTTTTCTCCGAGATCTTCGGTTTCCTCCCACACTCCAAAGACATGCAGGTTTGCAGGTTAATTGGCTCGGTAAATGTAAAAATTGTCCCAAGTGGGTGTAGGATAGTGTTAGTGTGTGGGGATCACTGGTCGGCACGGACCCGGTGGGCCGAAAGGGCCTGTTTCCGCGCTGTATCTCTAAACTAAACTAAAACTAAACTAAACTAAACAAGGCCGGGCCTGCTGAGTGTTTCCAGTATTTTCTGCTTTTATTGTTGTCAAATCAATAAGCTGTTTGATTTCAGACAGCATGTAAGCCAAGTTAATAGGCACTACAAATCACACTCAACTTGATCACGCCACTCCTTGAAAAACAGGGGGAAAATAAACATTGTGACTTTTCCCTTGAGGTGAACTGCAAACGCTGACTTCTGCTCTGGATCGTGGTCTTTTTTCCATCTGTTTGTTCAGCGAAGGCTTTTCCCTCTTTCTGGATTAACAATGACACCAGAGGGGAGTGATTCTGACACTTTCGGAAGAAACTGAGCAAATCCCAACAAAACCAACCAGCCGTTCCCATAATCCGGGCCTAAATTCTCTGTTCACCTCATTCACCTTATATAATGAATAATCTGTACCAAACTAAAATAATCCAGGATTGCAGCGTTTGCAGTACAACAGTAAACAGAAGGGTCTCGACCCGAAACGTCGCCCTTTCCTTCTCTCCTGAGATGCTGCCTGACCTGCTGAGTTACTCCAGCATTTTGTGAAGAAACAGTAAATATTTAGTCGGTCAGGTAGCATCAGTTGTGAAGGATAAACAGAGTGAGCATCTATGATCTAGACACAAGGAACTGCAGATGCTGGGATCTTGCATAAAACACAAAGTGCTGGAATAACTCAGCGAGTCAGGCAGCATCTCTGGAGGACTCGGATGGGCGATGTTTCGTGTCAGGATCCTTCTTGTCTGAAGAAGGGTTCCAACCTGAAACGTCATCTATCCATGTCCTCCAGAGATCAACCAAAACATTATGACCTGATGAGCCAAAACATTACGCCCACCTGCCTAATATGCCGTTGGTCCTCCGTGTGCAGCCCCATACGCAGCAGGGTGCGATGCACTGTGTATTGTGACACATTCCTCCCGTGACCACCATTAACATTTTCTGTGACTTGTGCCACAGTAGACCTTTTGTCGGTTCGGACCAGACGGGATAGCCTTCGTTGCCCTCGCGCATCGATGAGCCTTGGGCGCCCAACACCCTGCCTGTCGCCGGTTTGTGGTTTGTCCCTCCTCGGACCACTGTCGGTAGGTACTCACCACTGCTGACCGGGAGCACCCCACAAGCCTTGCCGTTTCACAGATGCTCTGACCCAGTCGTCTGGCCATAACAAAATGACCCTGCCCATTTCTCCTGCGTCCAACACATCAACTCCAAGAACTGACTGTTCACTTGCTGCCGAATATATCCCACCCCTTGACAGGTGCCATTGTAACAAGATAATCAGTATTATTCACTTCGCCTGTCAGTGGTCATAATGTTTTGGCTGATCGGTGTATATTGTCTGAGCCACTGAGTTATTCCAGCACTTTGCATTCCGAGCATCGAGGGACATCGATCGGAAATATTTCTCTATTGATTTTGCCTGACCTTGTGGACATTTACAGAACTTCACCCTAATGTTTATGACCTTCACCACAATGTGCGTTAATATTTGATGATCGTTAGAAACAAAATCGGATATTGCTTCCTCCCCCTTGTCATCCTATGGAATGAAACAACTGATTCTCACTGTAACATTGTTTGAATGCATCGTTCCTTGAACGTGACAAGTCAGGTAGACAGGGTGGTGAAGAAGGCATTTTGCGTGCTTGCTTCATTGTGAATGGTAGATAGACACAAAAAACTGGAGTAACTCAGCGAGACGGTCAGCATCTCTGGAGAGAAGGAATGGGTGACCTTTCGAGTCGAGAAGAAGGGTCTCGACCCGAAACATCACCCATTCCTTCTCTACAGAGATGCTGCCTGTCAGGCTGAGTTACTCCAGTTTTTTGTGTCTATCTTCAGTTTAAACCAGCATCTGCAGTTCCTTCTTATTCATTGGGAATGGATTTGAGTACAAGGTTTGGTGACATTTGGAGCACTGGGAAGGGTGTCATTAGGTCAGAAAGGCTGCAGAAGAGATTTGTTGCAATGTTACTTGGACCCACTGGTTTAGAGTCATAGAGCCATAGATTGATAGTGTGGAAACAGGCCCTTCGGCCCAACTTGCCCAACAAAGTCCCAGCTACCCTAGTCCCACTTGCCTGCGTTTGGTCCATCACCCTCCAAACCTGTCCTATCCATGTACCTGTCCAACTGTTTAGACAATAGACAATAGGTGCAGGAGGAGGCCATTCAGCCCTTCGAGCCAGCACCGCCATTCAATGTGATCATGGCTGATCATTCTCAATCAGTACCCTGTTCCTGCCTTCTCCCCATACCCCCTCACTCCGCTATCCTTAAGAGCTCTCTCTTGAATGCATTCAGAGAATTGGCCTTCACTGCCTTCTGAGGCAGAGAATTCCACAGATTCACAACTCTCTGACTGAAAAGGTTTTTCCTCATCTCAGTTCTAAATGGCCTATCCCTTATTCTTAAACTGTGGCCCCTTGTTCTGGACTCCCCCAACATTGGGAACATGTTTCCTGCCTCTAACGTGTCCAACCCCTTAATAATCTTATACGTTTCGATAAGATCTCCTCTCATCCTTCTAAATTCCAGTGTATACATGCCTAGTCGCTCCTTTCTCTAGTCTTTTCTTAAATGACGGGATAGTCCCAACCTCAACTACCTCCTCTGGCAGCTTGTTCCATACACCCACCACCCTCGGTGTGAAAATGTGACCCCTCGGATTCCTATTAAATCTTTTCCCCTTCACCTTGAACCTATGTCCTCTGGTCCTCGATTCCCCTACTCTGGGTAAAAGACTGTGCATCCACCCGATCTATTCCTCTCATGATTTTGTACACCTCTATAAGATCTCTCTCCTCATCCTCCTGCGCTCCATGGAATAGAGACCCAGCCTGCTTAACCTCTCCCTGTAGCTCACACCGTCTACTCCTGGCAACAAGCTCGTAAATCTTTTCTGAACCCTTTCAAGCTTGGTTTGGGTAAAGGGGAGGGGTTGGATAAGGTGGGATTTTTTTCTTTGGAGCGTAGATAATAGGCTGAGTGAGGAGTGACCTTACTGAGGGGTACAAGATCATGAGGGACTTGCATAAAGGGAACAGTTTGTTCCCAGCTGTTATCAGGCAACGGAACCATCCTACCGCAACCAGAGAGCGCTCCCGACTCCAATCAATCTCATCGGGTACCCTCGGACTATCTTTCATCGAACTTTACTGGCTTTGCCTTGCACTAAACGTTATTCCCTCCTCATGTATCTGTACACTGTGAAGGGCTCGATTGTAATCGTGTATTGTCTTCCCGCTGGCTGGTTAGCACGCCATTGTACACGTGACAATAAATTAAAGGTAGGCACAAAATACTGGAGTAACTCAGCGGGTCAGGCAGCATCTCTGGAGAAAAGGAATGGGTGACGTTTCGCGTCGAGACCCTTCTTCTGTCTGAAAAAGGGTATCGACACGAAACGTCACCCATTCCTTCTCCCCAGAGATGCTGCCAGACCCGCTGAGTTTCTCCAGCATTTTGTGCCTACCTTCGATTTAAACCAGCATCTGCCGTTTTCTTTCCAGACAATAAAGAATACAACCTCATCTATTGCATCCGCTGTTCCAGATGTCAACTTCTCTAAATCGGCGAGACCAAACGCATGCTCGGCGATCGCTTCGCTCAACACCTTCGCTCAGTCCGCCTTAACCAACCTGATCTCCCGGTGGCTGAGCACTTCAACTCCCCCTCCCACTCCCAGTCTGACCTTTCTGTCATGGGCCTCCTCCAGTGCCATAGTGAGGCCCACGGCAAATTGGAGGAATAGCACCTCATATTTCGTCTGGGCAGCTTGCAGCCCAGCGGTATGAACATTGACTTCTATAACTTTAGATAGCTCCTCTGTCCCTCTCTTCCCCTCCCCCTTCCCAGTTCTCCCACTGTCTTCCTGTCTCTACCTATATCCTTCCTTTGTCCCGCCCCCCGACATCAGTCTGAAGAAGGGTCTCGACCCGAAACGTCACCCATTCCTTCTCTCCTGAGATGCTGCCTGACCTGCTGAGTTACTCCAGCATTTTGTGAAATAAATACCTTCGATTTGTACCAGCATCTGCAGCCATTTTCTTACACTTCTAATATAACTGGCAATGTTCACTGAAATTTGCCCAAGGAAAACCATTCACAAAATCAGTTGAACAATTAAAGTTTCAATTTGTTAGAAAATGCACCACTTTGATTATTATAAATTATAATTACAGTCAAAACCAAAACTTTCACTTCACCATCTGAGGATCAGTCCCAATGTCTTTTATAACATTATCTTTCTAACATATTTCTCTCCTTTGCCAATGCATTATCACACAGAGCAAGTAAAATGAATAGGCTGGCTGCCCCCAACCAAAAGCCATGCTAAATCTCTGAGCTGTCCTGACCTCCCATCTTCCCTACTGGAGACCTTTGAACAATCTTTAATCGGACTTTTCACAGTGGAGCAGACAAAATGTGTAGGAAAGAACTGCAGCTGCTGGTTTAAACCGAAGATGGACGCAAAATGCTGGAGTATCTCAGGGGGACAGGCAGCATCTCTGGAGAGAAGGAATGGATGACGTTTCTGGCCGAGACCCTTCTTCAGACCGATGTCAGGGGAGTGGACGGTACAGAAATAAAATGTAGTCGGAGACAGCAAGACTGCTGGAGAACTAGGAAGAGGGAGAGGATGGAGAGAAAGGGTAAGCAAGGGCTATTTGAAGTTAGAGAAGTCAGTGTTCATACCGCTGGGGTGTAAGCTACCCAAACGAAATATATGAGTTGCTGTTCCTCCAATTTGTGCTGGGCCTCACTCTGACAACGGAGGAGGCCCAGGACAGAAAGATCAGTGTGGGAATGGGAGGGGGAGTTTACTGGACTTTATCTTGCACTAAACGTTATAACCTTTATCCTGTTTCTGTACACTGTGGATGGCGTGATTTTAATCATGTATAGTCTTTTTCGCCGACTGGAAAGCACGCAACAAAAGCCTTTCCCTGTACCTTGGTACACGTGGCAGTAATAAACTTAGAGTACAGTGGTGCCATTATATACTTCACTGCGCTAACCACTTAACACTGCATGGACAGCCAGCACTGGACAAAAAAATATGGCAAATAATTCCACAATTCACAATACTGTTTTGATGTTTCAATAACAGTTTGGCACTCTCTAGTTTCTATTTTACAAGATTTTCCACTTTACAAGATTTTGTACAGACTTCGTATAGATAACTTTGGAATGTGACTTGTTTACTGCTTAAATAGATAAATGTTAGTTTAGTTTAGTTTGGAAATACAGCACAGAAACAGGCCCTTCGGCCCACCGAATCTGTGGAATTCTCTGCCTCAGAAGGCAGTGGAGGCCAATTCTCTGAATGCATTCAAGAGAGAGCTGGATAGAGCTGTTAAGGATAGCAGAGTCAGGCGGTATGGGGAGAAGGCAGGAACGGGGTACTGATTGAGAATGATCAGCCATGATCACATTGAATGGTGGTGCTGGCTCGAAGGGCCGAATGGCCTCCTCCTGCACATATTGTCTATTGAGTCCACGCCGACCAGCGATCCCCCCCCCCCCCCCATTAACACAACCCTACACATGCTAGGGACAATTTAACATTTATTCAAAGCCAATTAACCAACAAACCTGTACGTCTTTGGAGTGTGGGAGGAAACCGAAGACCTCGGAGAAAACGCACACAGGAGGCGGGTAGAACGTACAAACTCCGTACAGACAGCACCTGTAGTCGGGATGGAACCCGGGTTGCTGGAAGACTCTGAATGAAAGGACTGAGTTTGGGATGGGACAAGGTGGGGCGAAGGGACTGTTTCATGCTATACAATTCTAAGATGCCATGACTTTGAGAAAAAACACTTGATATACTTACTCCATCCTTAAATCTTTACTGCATTTGTTACATAAAGTAAAACCATGTTTATTGCTGTGTTAGAATAACAATTCCTGAAGCCTGACTGAAGTAATTGAGGCCAGATCTGTTGCGCTTTTACGGTTTGCTTGGCAGTCATTTCAATGGTACTTTATTGTCACGTGTGCCGTGGCTTCTTGGGTTAGGTACACGTCTAAATATCCAAAAGCACATATGCCACCCTTACGAAAAAATATACCAGGGCCAGGTGGCTTCCAACCCAGGCGACTATTTGCATTCTAGCCACAGAAGCAGATCTACAAACTCCTAATCCAATCGCTCCACACTCTTAAATTAGGAAAAGGGGACGTACAACGAGATCTGGGTGTCCTAGTGCATCAGTCACTGAAAGGAAGCATGCAGGTACAGCAGGCAGTGAAGAAAGCCAATGGAATGTTGGCCTTCATAACAAGAGGAGTTGAGTATAGGAGCAAAGAGGTCCTTCTGCAGTTGTACAGGGCCCTAGTGAGACCGCACCTGGAGTACTGTGTGCAGTTTTGGTCTCCAAATTTGAGGAAGGATATTCTTGCTATTGAGGGCGTGCAGCGTAGGTTTACTAGGTTAATTCCCGGAATGGCGGGACTGTCATATGTTGAAAGACTGGAGTGACTAGGCTTGTATACACTGGAATTTAGAAGGATGAGAGGGGATCTTATCGAAACGTATAAGATTATCAAGGGGTTGGACACGTTAGAGGCAGGAAACATGTTCCCAATGTTGGGGGAGTCCAGAACAAGGGGCCACAGTTTAAGAATAAGGGGTAGGCCATTTAGAACTGAGATGAGGAAAAACTTTTTCAGTCAGAGCTGTGAATCTGTGGAATTCTCTGCCTCAGAAGGCAGTGGAGGCCAATTCTCTGAATGCATTCAAGAGAGAGCGAGATAGAGCTCTTAAGGATAGCGGAGTCAGGGGGTATGGGGAGAAGGCAGGAACGGGGTACTGATTGAGAATGATCAGCCATGATCACATTGAATGGCGGTGCTGGCTCGAAGGGCCGAATGGCCTCCTCCTGCACCTATTGTCTATTGTCTATCTCTATCTATACACTGTAAACGGCTCAATTGTAATCATGTGTTGTCTTTCTGCTGACTGGATAGCACGCCACAAAAGCTTTTCACTGTACCTCGGTACACGTGACAATAAACTAAACTAGGTATTGACAAGAATAAAACCAATCTGAAATGAACACATTTTGAATGCTGGTTTGGTTGATAACAGTGTTTTTGTCTAAGTTAGCTAATACACCACAAAGAAATCTTAGGTACAAGGAATATTAGGGAATAAGGAATTTTCGTCAAAACATCCACATCTTTTGGAGGAACGTTTGATTCAACATTCAGTTCTTAATGCAAAAAAAAAACCGGGGGGGTAAGGCAGCTTCTGTGGAGGCAGAGGGAACACGGTTGTTTTGTACCGAGACCCTGCATCAGGACCTGATGAAGTACTGATTGATTTTGATTTTTAGTATTTTCAGTTCTCAATAATTTACTAAATAAAAGGTGCATCATCCTATCACAAGATATAACTCCAGATAATTTCAACCCAATATTTAATTAGATCATTTACATATGATTAATATACAATAACTTTGGAATATGATTTTTCTTGTTTATCTCTTTAATAGATAAATGAAGGGACCGAGTTCTGCATGGACCAGGTGGGCCGAAGTGCTACACAATTCTAAGACGCTATGACTTTGAGGAAACATACCAGATACTTCTTCCCTTCTTTCAGAATTATAATATATACTAGACTAAGTGGACCCGTTGGGCCCAAAATCTCCTGCATTGGTGCAGCACTCTCTCCTCCCCCCTCCCCTCGCCCCCCCCCCCCCCATTCCATCCCCCTCAACCCCCCTCCTAACCCTTCCCTCCACCCCTCCCTAGGAGATAGATTTAAACTCTAAAATGTGAATAACCTTAAAAATATAACACCAATTTCAATGAAAATTCTTCCATTAGCACCAAAGGGACAACGGTGAGTAAGGTGGGCCTAAAATTGTCGCGCTATCGTGTACCGTTTTGGCTGTGGTTCAGGAACAAACAAATAAACAAACGAGAGTTTTGGTATATAGAAGATTATACACAAAGTCAACAGAGTTGAGCTTCCATCTTAACTCTGCCATTAAGGCTTTCCTTAAGTTCCATTTTTCCAGCAATCTGGTCAGCCGCCATATTAATCCCTTTGATTGAGAAACGAAAAGAGTGGAATATAAACTGAAAATACTGGAAACATTCAGCAGGATCAGCAGCATTCTTGGAAAAATGATGGATAGTACAAAGGTGAGTGGGTTGTGATGATAAGCTTTCTCTCCATTTCACTGTCTCCATGGCTTCTGCTCCAATGGCGAGGTTGTCCGCAGAGGTGCCTCGGAGGCACCTTCCTTTTTCTTTTAAACTAATGCTTCCTCCTTGGGCAGAGCTTTTGTTCTCAGCCACTCTCTTCTCAGACAGAACAAGGTGAAATAGGCAAGCATGGACCTGAAACGTCACCGTTCCTTCTAACCAGAGATACTGCCTGTCCCGCTGAGTTACTCCAACTTTTTGTGTCTATCTTCAGAACAAGGAGAGAGTTCCCCTTGGTCCTCACGAGCCTACACATATGACTGATTTTCACCCTCAATGTCCAGCACCTTCAAAAAGAAGCTTGAGGAACAGCAGCTCACCTTCCATTTGGGCACCTCGCAGTCTTCTGGACTCAACATTGCATTCAACATTTTAAGATTTCTCTTTGTATCAAAATTGACTAATTCAGTTGCATGCAATTAAAAGGATAGACACAAAATGCTGGAGTAACTCAGCAGGTCAGGCAGCATCTCTGGAGAAAGGTACATTTTGGGTCGGAAACCTTCTTCAGACTGCAATTGTTATTTATCTGCTAAATTAACTCAGTTTTTCTTTCTCCACTGAAACTGCCCGGTCTGCTGGACATTTCTTACACCCTTGGTCTGCATTTCTTGTTCACTTTTTCTTACCAACTGTCAATCAGATAGCTTTGTCAGCAGTTTATAACCACCACAATCCAAGCCCTGTAAGTTCAAAGGTATTCCTTTTACTCTATAAACCACTATCTCCATTCCACAACTTAAAACTAACTTCTCTTTTCACAATTATGATGAGCAGTCTTTGATGAGAAACGTTAACTTTGTTTCTCTTCCCACAGATGCCAACCGATCTGCTGAGTGCTTCCAGAACTCACGTTTTTTTTTCAGTTCAGATTTCCAGATTCTTCAGCAGTTAACTTTCCAGGTAGCTACATGGCCTTTCCAAGCAAACATTGAGAGTGGATTATGCAGCATCTCGGGAGAGAAGGAATGGGTGATGTTTTGGGTCAAGACCCTTCTTCAGACTGAAGAAGGGTCTTGACCCAAAACGTCACCCATTCCTTCTCTCCCGAGATGCTGCATGATCCACTCTCAATGTTTGCTTCAACAGCATCTCCCGAGATGCTGCCTGACCCACTGAGTTACTCCAGCATTTATGCCTACCTTCGATTTAAACCAGCATCTGCCTAAACATTGGGAGTGTCTGTCTCTGCAGATGCGGCCCAATCCGCTAAGTATTTCTAGTTTATAAACCGTTCTTGCTTAGCTCAAGTTTCCAGCTTGAGGTGATTGGTTACTTTAAACTGTTTGTTTTCTAATACAATCTATGCTAATGTTGTGTGCGGTGATGAAATTGATCCAATTTTTTGTGAGAGGGTAGACAACGCTCTGAGAATAGATGGAGGGGTCTTGACCCAAAATGTCACCCATTCCTTCTCACTGGAGATGCTGCCTGTCCCGCTGAGTTACTCCAGCGCTTTGTGTCCATCTTTTGAGAATAGAAAAGCCAGCCCGGATAACTCTGAAACCCAGTGCTGTCATCCTACCCCACAGCACTGCTTACTGCAATTTCACTGACCAATTGCTCATGAGAAAGCACCTACAATCCTCCCCAAAGTCAGGGAGCGGGAGACTGCAGACTACACACATCTGTCAGTAGAAAGAAGGGTCTCGACGCGAAACGTCACCCATTCCTTCTCTACAGATATGCTGCCTGTCCGACTGAGTTACTCCAGCATTTTGTGTCCATCTTTGGAATTGATGTTTAGTTTATTATTGTCACGTGCACCGAGATACAAGGGTGAAAAGAGCTTTTGTCTGTGTGCTGTCCAGTCAAAGCAAAGACGATGCATGAATACAGTGCACAGATAAAGGATTTTGTGTCTAACTTCCACGCATCTGACAGCCTCGTACGGATGTCGAAGAAGGGTCTCGACCCAAGACGTCACCCATTCCTCCTCTCCAGAGATGCTGCCTGTCCCGCTGAGTTACTCCATCTTTTTGTGTCTATCTTGGATGTCGCCCGGCGGCGGGTGTTTATAAATAAACAGGCCACAAGGCCTGGGCAGCGCGGGGGCGGGGCCGCCATGGTCCCGCTCACCGGAAACGCCGTCCGCGGCAACCATTGGCTACATCTCCTTGAGTGACTGGCGGGTCGGCGATCCCATTGGCCGCCGCCGCTGTCAGTCAGGGACACATCCTTCAGCAGCGGCCCAGACCCCCACAGACCGTGGAGAATGGAGCCAAAGGCGGAATCTTCCCCACCATCCGCCGCAGAGGACGGCAGGAGGGGAAATGGAACGACTTTTCCACCCCTGGCTCGTCCCAGCGCCGGTCGGACGGACGTCCCGCCCACGGGTCGCTGTGATTGGCCCGGGAGGCGGAAGTGCAGGGGTCTCCCCGGCCGGCGGCCGCCGTGATTGGTCGGGGCGGCTGTCCGTCAGCGCGGGTCCCGCCCACAGCGGTGACGCGGCCGGGTTTCCGTTGTCAGGGCAGTTGAGGGGCTGATGGTGCCCGCGGGCACTGGGCCCACACCCCCCCCTCCCCCCTCCCCGCAGCCCGGCGCCGCTCGCTTACTTGGTCGGGGTCTCCTCGGGCTGGAAGGCGAGCTCATGTCGAGGGAGAGGTCGATCCGGCGCCGCGCCTCGCGGTTCTCCTGTTTCAGCTTGGCTTCCAGGCGCGACAACTTCTGCTCCAAGGAGAAGGCCGCCATTTTAGCGCGGGATGCAGAGGGAGCGCGCAGGCGCGGGCAGCCCGGTAACTGCCCCGCCCCCGCGCGGCGCAGCGCGGAACAGCCCAGCCCGGCCCGGCCCACAACATCAACAACAACAGCATGGCCCACACAACAATAACAGCCTGGCCCACACAACAACAACAACAACATGGCCCACACAACAACAACAGCAGCATAGCCCACACAACAACATGGTCCACACAGCAACAGCATGGCCCACACAACAACATGGTCCACACAACCACAGCAACAGCAGAATGGCCCACACAACAACAACAACAGCATAGCCCACAACAACAACATGACCCACACAACAACAACAGCATGGCCCACAACATGGCCCACACAACAACAACAGCATGGCCCACACAATAACAGCATAGCCCACACAACAACAAGGCCCACACAACAACAACAGCATGGCCCACACAACAACAACAGCGGCAGCAGCAGCAACAACAACAGCAGCAGCAACAACAGCATGGCCCACACAACAACAGCAGCCTGGGCCACACAACAACAACAGCCTGGGCCACACAACAGCATGGCCCACACAACAACAACAGCCTGGCCCACAACAACAACAGCAGCAGCAACAGCATAGGCCACAACAGCAGCAGCAACAGCATGGGCCACAACAACAACAACAACCTGGCCCACAACAACAACAGCCTGGGCCACAACAGCAGCAACAGCATGGCCCACAACAATAACAACCTGGCCCACAACAACAGCATGGCACACAACATCCTGGCCCACAGCAACAACAACCCGGCCCACAACAACAACAACCTGGCCCACAACAACCCTGCCCACAACAACAACAACCTGGCCCACAACAACCCGGCCCACATCAACAACAACCCGGCCTACATCAACAACAACATGGCCCACAACAAAAACAACAACAACCTGGCCCAAAACAACAGCAACCCGGCCCAAAACAACAGCAATCCGGCTCACGTCAACCCAGACCCGATCCACAACAACAACCCAGACTTTGAACGTCTGTCACAACACACCTTTTAATCTAATTTCTAAGTTCACTTTCACCAATTCATTCAACCTCACCTTGATAATAGTGTCTATTTAGAGTCTTAAGTTAATTTCAACCCAAAGTTGGTGCTCCCAAAACTGAATGTGATGGTCTATCATTTTAAACAGAGTCATAGAAATAGTAACACATGCAAGCTCCACAAAGTCTGAAGAAGGGTCTCGACCCGAAACGTCACCCATTCCTTCTCTCCCGAGATGCCGCCTGACCCGCTGAGTTACTCCAGCATTTTGTGCCTACCAAACTCCACATAGACAGGTCTTAGGACAGGATCTAACCTGGTCACTGGAACTGCAAGGCAGCAGCACTAACCACTATACTACTCTTAAGGTTCCTTTTATGAAATTATTAATGAAACCTTTCTCATTATACATGACCAGATTTGAAAGAACATAGAACAGTACAGCACCAGATCAAGCCCTTTGGGCCACAGTCTCTGCTGCACATGATGCCAAGACTAACTCTTATCTGCCTGCACATAATCTAGATCCCTCCATTCCCTGCATATCCATATGCTTATCCAAAAGTCTCTTAAACACCACTATCGTATCTGCCTCCACCACCACCCTCGTTGTATTAAAGAACTTGACCCACACATCTCCTTTAAGCATTGACACTCTCACCTTAAAGCCATGCTCTCTCATATGATTTTACCATCCTTTTCCATTGCTGGGGCTATGTGTCATCTGATCAACTGTTTGAACTGTCCAAGGATAACTTTGCTAACATGATTTATCTCATCAATGTAATGAATAGTCATCCATGATTATTTGTGGGTGAGCCATATACTTTACTCGTGTTAAAGATCTGTTTTATATCTTGACTGATAAACACCGTCCATTGGCATAGTCAGTCAGGAGGCCATAAACAACCATCGAACATGTCCTTTGTACAATTATACTAAGGTGTCATGAAGTCTTAACATCATCATTATTAGAGATACCCTGCCTTTTCTATTTTGTCTACACTCCTGAAATGTGTGGGATAATAATATTCCCAGTCTTCATCGTGCAATCATGCCTCTGCAATTGCAAGCAGATGATACTCATTTATCTCTATCTGTACTATCCTGCCATCCATCTTACAAGTAGTAACCATCTTAGTTACAAGTCCTTGTTGTATTCAGATAAGTGGCTTTCCTTTAGACTTTTACTTTTTGTACTTTA
This sequence comes from Rhinoraja longicauda, assembly GCF_053455715.1. NCBI lineage: Eukaryota > Metazoa > Chordata > Chondrichthyes > Rajiformes > Arhynchobatidae > Rhinoraja > Rhinoraja longicauda. The sequence continues at coordinate 5,370,462 of NC_135989.1, forward strand.
ACCTTGCTCGCCGCTACACTCTTAAATGTTGGACATTGTTTATAATTCACATATATATTTATATATATATATTCCTTTATTCGTCACACACCGGGGAAATTTACAGTGTTACAGCAGCAAAGTGGAGCAAGAGATCATTATAAATAAATAAAAGACACATATTTTATCCCATGCTCTCAGCATCCTTTTGCCTTTCCTGAACCCATTCCTTCCAACTACATGAACATTTGGGCAGCACAGTGGTAGAGTTGCTGCCTTACAGCGCCAGAGACCTGGGTTTGATCCTAACTATGGGTGCCATCTGTACGGAATTTGTGTTCTCCCTGTGACCGCAGGGGTTTTCTCCGGGTGCTCCGCTTTCCCCCCACATGCCAAAAACGTACAGGTTTGTAGATTAATTGGCTTCAGTAAAAGAAAAGTTAATTGTCCCTGCTATGGTGTAGGATAGGTCTGGTGTGCAGGGCTCGGTCGGCATGGACACGGTGGGCCGAAGGGCCTGTTTCCACGCTGTATCTCTAAACTAAACATTTTCTGTGTTTAACCCTCCCTGGCCCTCTAACCCTGTTCGCAGATAGACACACAAAATAATGCTCTTTCTGAACACAGAATCAAGGCTAAATTCTACTTCAAATTTATTTCCAGATAAAAATCACATACAGATGATGAGCATTTAAAAATCTACTGATGAGACAAATACCCTGGCCACAGCAGGTTTGCTGGTGAAACAGATTCTTCCCCTTATCTTTGTTTATGGTAGATTTCAGTGTGATTAGTTGCAAATAAAACGATTGAAAGCCAGATAACTTCATTTGATTTTCCATCTCAAACTGATTCAGAGAATTTCTCAACTTTAAACACTGTGCTTGAAGTTATCGAAAGATTGCCACCATCATCATTGATCTCATGTTACACTAAAACATAATTAGAATAGCTCGTCCTGCCCTGGACCATTTGTTGAACATTTGATCCATTCCATTGGTGATTTTTTGCTTAATTAGTTTAATCAGGGTTTTGTCGCAAAGACAGACCATCATAATTAATCATGCTGTCCTAGATGACCAATATCAATCACTTCATTCAAATAGTAACTGTACAATACTCATCTGCCACTGTCTCTGGGGGGGTCATCAGCCCAATTTAAAACTTAAAGGATCATCCTCATGAAAGTAGACACAAAAAGCTGGAGTAACTCAGCGGGACAGGCAGCATCTCTGGAAGGAAAGAATGGGTGACGTTTCAGTTGTACAGGGCATTGGTGAGACCACACCTGGAGTATTGCGTACAGTTTTGGTCTCCTGACCAAAGACATTCTTGCCATAGAGGGAGTACAGAGAAGGTTCACCAGATTGATTCCTGGGAAGGCAGGACTTTCATATGAAGAAAGACTGGATAGACTCGGCTTGTACTCGCTGGAATTTAGAAGATTGAGGGGGGATCTTATAGAAACTTAGAAAATTCTTAAGGGGTTGGACAGGCTAGATGCAGGAAGATTGTTCCTGATGTTGGGGAAGTCCAGAACAAGGGGTCACAGTTTAAGGATAAGGGGGAAGTCTTTTAGGACCGAGATGAGAACTTTTTTTTCACACAGAGAGTGGTGAATCTGTGGAATTCTCTGCCACAGAAGGTAGTTGAGGCCAGTTCATTGGCTATATTTAAGAGGGAGTTAGATGTGGCCCTTGTGGCTAAAGGGATCAGGGGGTATGGAGAGAAGGCAGGTACGGGATACTGAGTTGGATGATCAGCCATGATCATATTGAATGGCGGTGCAGGTTCGAAGGGCCAAATGGCCTACTCCTGCACCTATTTTCTATGTTTCAGGTCGAGACCCTTCTTCTCGATCCGAAACATCACCCATTCCTTCTCTCCAGAGATGCTGCCTGTCCCGCTGAGTTATTCCAGCTTTCTGTGTCTATCTTCGGTTTAAACCAGCATCTGCAGTTCCTTCCTGCGCATCTTCGTGTGTTCATCGAAAAATTATTCTGAAACAATGAAACTGAGGGTGCAATACAAGAAAAGCGTTCCACTCTGGATGAATCAGAAATCATGTGTGTTCTGCAGCAACGAAGCAGCTCCCCTGACCCTGAAGGGAGACATTAAACAAACTACTGCAAGTTGAAACAAGACAGGTTCAATCTGTGCATTATTGTTCTTTAGAGTGGTTCTGTTACCCTTCAAACATTTATTTGTTACAAATACCTTCCAGTTCTGATAAGAGGATTACGCCAATACACCACAGCTTGCTCATTCTTACCCTACAAGTAAGGTCTTGTCAGCAGTTTCTGGTTTACAATATTAAATACTTTTCTGAAGGTTTAGGTTACAGGTCACAAAATGGTGAGAGTGCAAAAGGGAGTACGGGAGTGAAAGAACAGTGCAAGTGTCAGAGTGCAGACCAGGGAAAGCAAGAGAGACCGTGCAGAACAGAGGATGTGGAAAACGTGAGAGCAAAACAGAGAGAAGGTGCACATAATGGAGAAGCAGACAGCGTGGTTCAGAAAAAGAAAAACCCCAGATTTTGGAAATCTGAAATTAAAACAAAATGCTGGAAATATTAAGTCAAGGATGATCTGCAGGGATTGAAATGATTAAGAATTTGGAAAGATGACCTCTTGGGAGCCATCAACCTAGAACAGTAATTCTGTGTTTCCCTCTCCACAAATACCACTGACATTAAGACACAGCTGTGCTTGTACACATGTGTGTGTGTGTGTGACTATAAGTACATGTGTGCACATTTCTAGCATTTTCCATTTTTATTTCCGGATCTATAGTCCTTTGCTTTTTGAAACGTTTTAATCAATTGCAGTCATCCTGTGAGGACAGACTATTCCCCATGTTATAGATTTCTTCCTTATACATTGTGCCTTTTCCCCTTCTATCTATTCCCACTTTGAACTGGGGTAATTGGATTTTCCCTTCTGGTGAATAAATCAGAACCCCTCTTCCCACCCTGCAACCCCCCCTCTTCCTCCTTCCCCACCCCACCCCCCAAGACATGTGCTTCTGGAGGTCAAACACACACAGACGATGGCATACATCGCCCCAGACCTCACAGTTAGTACTGCCTGCTGCACATAAACCAGTGGCATTTACAAAGTTTTACCTTTGAAATAACAGAATTAATAATAACCCAGAAAATGCCAAAAGGACATGTCAGATCAGAGAGCAACTGGGGAGAGAGAAACAATGTCAATGAGCCTGCAGAGTTCCAGTCTATTTCCAGCGTTTTATTTCAGATTTCCAGCATCTGTAATATATTTTGGTCCCTGGAAGTTGCAGCGTTCCTTTTCCAAACCAGTGGAGCTTTTTCACTCTGGGACACTATTTCTAGTGAATTTTAAACAAGTTACAAAATCTTGCAAGATTCGCAGCACTTGGTCATTGATTCAAGGATAGAAATTCCCCCACGACAACGACAGGGAGACAAATTAAACAACAGATATAAAGTCTTGTTCAGCGAGGTTATCTTTGACATCCGGGGGGAGACGATCAAACAAGATATCCTCAACAATGAGATTGGTCTTCTTCAGTAACAAGCAGTGGCCAATCTCAGCAGGAAGTCTCTCCAAGTGGTTACCTTTCAGCTCCAGGTGAGTGAGTTGTGTCAACTGTCCAATCTCAGGGGGAATGCAAGTGATACAGTTTTGCCCCAGATGTAAAGTCTTCAGTTTTAGGCACAGGAAGAGTTGAATAGACAAGATCTCAACTTTGTTTTTGGTGATGGAGAAATGCTGCAGGTTCTGGAGTAACTGAATGTCTGGCGGGACAATTGTGAGCAGATTGTGGCTTAAGTCCAAGTGCCTCAGCTTTCGAAGGGTGAACAAAGCACTGGGCAAGGACTCCAGTTTGTTGTTGTTTAAGAAAAGCTGCTCAAGGTTTTTGATAAGACCGATGGTCGTTGGGATGGAAAGAATGGAGTTGTGCCAAAGTTTGAGGCATGACAGCCTCTTGAGGTGCTGGAAGCTGACAATCTCCTCAATGGTTTGAATGTTGTTGGACTTCAGGTCTATTTTCTGCAGGTTGGCAAGGCTGAATATTGCGTGTGGGATTCTCTCAAGCTCGCAGTTCTGCAGCTCCAGCTCGGAGAGAGTAGCTAACTTCTTCAGATTATTGAGCACCAGCAGCTTTGTGCCGTCGTTCTGAATGACCAACCTGGACAAGTGCGTGGCAAGTTCCATGACGTTGGAGGGGATTTTCGAGAGATTGCTCTTCAGGATAAGTATTTTCAGGTGCCTGAGCTCCTTCAGGGACTCCAGTCCAATGGCCTTGTTGGTTTCCGAATTCAGATTGCCAGAAAGATGCAGCTCCACCAGGTTTTTGAGTGAGTACACCCACAGAGGGATCTCGCCGATATCCGTGAACTTGACGTGCAAGATGCGAAGGTGATCTCTGAGGAAGTTGAAGGCAATCTGATCGACCTTCGCAGGGCAATGGTAAAGATAGAGCTCCCGCAGAGCTGCCATCTGGGACATTTTAGCCGGCAGCTTGACATCGGGAACCAGCTCCAACTTTAGCACCTCCAAGTCGCTCATATCAAAGACGGCCTTTGGGATTCCCGACAACATGAAGAGCTGCAGTTCCAGCTTCCCTTGGCTGTTTTTGGACACATGCTGCCTCAGCTTCTCGTAGGTCCACTCGTGGTTGAGGTTCATCTCCAGCAGTTTGTTCTCGCAACCTTCGGACAGGAAAATGGCAAACCTCTTGGAGTAGAGCTGGTCATATTGGTCCACCATGTGCAACAAAAAGGCAAAGTCGTTCTTCACGTCGGGGATGTCACTGAAGTTGCTCTCCTCGCGAACCTTCTCAAAGGAGTATTCTTTCAGAGAGCCCCGGAAGAGCCAGAACAGCGTGTAGAGGCACACCGATCCGTAGAGCGCAATGAGGACAATGTAGGCGATGAGGAGCTTCTGCAGCATGTGGGCCATACTATGAGTGCAGAAGAAGACAGCGTAGCCAGTCACGTTCTTTATCTTGGGCTTGCAGATGTGTTCGAATGTGATGGAGTCGACAAAGGTAAACGTGTAGCTCAGGATGATCATGAATTTTAAAGCCTTGACAATGGTCTGGCCAACGTAGAACTTGTAGATCAGGTCTCCGTCCTCAGTGTGGGCCCGGAACCTGCGCACCTTCTCGAAGAGAGCCTTGGCCTGCTCGCCATCCTGCTTATCCAGGATGTTCATCGAAGGCGATCCGGCGACGGGAGGCTCAAAGGTCACTTCGGGGCAGGAGGTGAGTGAGGAGCAGGTGTCGGAGTTCTCACTCGGCTCCAGGGTCACCGACTTGAACATCTTGGTCCGGTGCTGGCTGTTCTCAGAGTCTTCGTTGGCGGTCTCAGAAACCGCTTTGGTGGTCCAAGGCGACTCAAAGCACTTGCCCAGAATGGAGACAAAATGCTCCACCTTGGAGGAGGTTTTCGGGAACTTGAACCAGAAATTGCCACTGATCATCAGGATAATGGAGTGGACAAGGGCCACATAAGGAAAGTACTTGGAATACCACGGCAAGGCCTTCTGGTAACAAACCTGACTGATGTAAACATACTGCTGGTAATCCAAGTTTGTTTTATGGCCTCCTACTCTTCGTTCCTTGGTTGGAGGTAATGGTTTCACTTGGTTGTCACCCACAGGCTCTCCAGCCCTTCCTGGGGAACTGCTTTGATCCACACTCGCCCTCTCTGTGGAAGATTCCTGCTTGTCAGGCAGTGATGCTGTTCTAGGTAAGTTGCACCTCGTCAGGGTGTTCAGACTGTCCACGTTGTTGCACGGTAAACACGCAACTTTGTCGTTGGAAATGAGCAAGGTGGCCGACAAGAGGGACACCATCAGCATCACCACCACAAAGTAGTCCATCAGAACATCCCACCAGGGCTTGAGTAGTCGATGAGTGGAGTGACTCTCTGAGAGAGTGGCAAGCTCTGTCAGAGTGATCATGTCTGCAAAACAAAAGGGGCAACATTAAGCAGGAACAATTCACCAGGGACAATTTACAATTTTACCTAAACCAATGAACCTACAAACTTGCACGTCTTTGGAGTGTGGGGGGAAACTGGAGCACGCGGAGAAAACCCGCACGGTCACAGGGAGCATGTACAAACTCCGTACAGACAGCGCCCGTAGGCAGGATCAAACCCGGGTCTCTGGCGCTATAAAGCAGCAACTCTACCGCTGCGCCACCGTGCCGCCTTTTGGGCTTGTTTACATCTTCATTGGTGAATATACTGGGTTACATTGGTGGCATTCACGGTAGAGTGGTGGCATTCAAGTAGTTTAGTAGAGATACAGCCTGAAAACAGGCCCTTCAGCCCACCGAATCCACACTGACCAACGACCAGCCACCACTACCCACAGTGGCACAGCGGTGGTGTTGCTGCCTTACAACGCCAGAGACCAGGTTCGAACCTGACTACAGATGCTGTCTAAGCGGAGTTTGTACGTTTTCTCCAGTTTCCTCCCACACTCCAAAGACGTGTGGGTTTGTAGGTTAATTGACCTCTGCAAATTGTCCCTAGTGCGTAGGATAGAACTAGTGTTTGGGTGATCGTTGGTCAGTGTGGATTCAGTGGGCCGAAGGGCCTGTTTTCACATGGACACAGATGCAAGTCTCAGACAAGAGATTCAGGAATTATTTTAGTTTTAGAGATACAGCGCGGAAACAAGCCCTTCGGCCCACCGGGTCCGCGCCGACCAGCGATCCCCGCACATTAACACCATCCTACACCCACGAGGGGCAATTTTTACATTTACCAAGCCAATTAACCTACAAACCTGCACGTCTTTGGAGTGTGGGAGGAAAGCGAAGATCTCGGAGAAACCCCACGTAGGTCACGGGGAGAACGTACAAACTCCGGACAGACAGCAACCCTAGTCGGGATGGAACCCGGGTCTCCGGCGCTGCATTCGCTGTAAGGCAGCAACTCTACTGCTGCACCACCGTGGCCGGTTGGTGTCATGAAGATTAACTTTTTCATGCAGTGAGGGATAATGTATCTGGCTCAGAGGAGGGGTGGGGGAATAGATAAGAACTGAACGTACAGGGTGGGGAATTTACAGCAACCAATTAACCCACACGTCCGCACATCTTTGGAACATAGGAGGAAACCAAAGCACCCAGATCAAACGCATACAGTCACATACAAACGCTACACAGACAGCACCAGAGGTCAGGATTGAACCTGGGTCACTGGAACCAAACTGTAAGACAGCTGGTGCTCGAGTCCCCTGGAAGGGCGCCTGGCAGGGCAGTGGGGAGGGATTCACTGGCGGAAGTACCTAGTGAGGGGACAAATGCCTCAGCCTCAGGGGCGGCACTGTGGCGCAGCAGTTCAGCTGCTGCCTTATAGCGCCAGAGACCAGGGTTCGATCCTGACTACGGGTGCTGTCGGTATGGAGTTTGTACGGAGTGATCCGCATGAGTTTTCTCCGGGTGCTCCGGTTTCCTCCCACACTCCAAAGATGTACAGGTTTGTAGGTTAACTGGCTTGGTAATTTTTTAGATTTAGAGATACAGCGCGGAAATAGGCCCTTCGGCCCACCGAGTCCACACCGCCCAGCGATCCCCGCACATTAACACTATCCTACACACACTAGGGACAATTTTTACATTTACCCAGTCAATTAACCTACATACCTGTACGTCTTTGGAGTGTGGGAGGAAACCGAAGATCTCGGAGGAAACCCACGCAGGTCACGGGGAGAACATGCAAACTCCGTACAGACGGCACCCGTGGTCAGGATCGAACCTGCATTCGCTGTAAGGCAGCAACTCTACCGCTGCGCCACCGTGCCGATGCAAATTGCAAATTGTCCCCAGTCTGTGTAGGATAGGGTTTTAACCTGCAGGGATCGTCAACCGGCGTGGACTCTGAGCCGAAGTGCCTATTTCCACGCTGTATCTCTAAACTAAACTCAACTAATCAGATTCCTTGATTTTGGTTTTATTCCAAATCAATCAATTATTCCCAAAGAAAGTATGATAAAGCGAACAAAAAGTTAAATACTCACATAAAAATTGGAGTGGGCTTTGTGCAGCAGTCCCAAACTGATGGAGGTTTGCCGGTTAAAGCTCCAGTCCAGCGGTAACCCTAGTTACAATCACGTGTCCACAAACATAACTGTGGGAACAAGAGCTACTATTAATGTAACAAACTCATCTTTAATGCTTTCAAGGTCAAACCGATCAAATTTGCACTAGATGGAGCAGAGAGCCCAACAAGGATTTATAATGGGCAGCGATAGACTTCAGCCCAGCATGTCTGTGCAAACCATGATGCCAATTTAAACAGTGCATTTGTCTGCATGATCCTTTGATGTCACGTTCTCACATCTTACACTTCCTTATCTCTTATCTCCCCCTCCCCTGACTCAGTCTGAAGCAGGGTCTCGACCCGAAACGTCTTCCAATCCTTCTCTCCAGAGATGCTGCCTGTCCCGCTGAGTTACTCCATTGTCCCGCTGAGTTACTCCAGCATTTTGCATCTATCTTCGGTGTAATCTGCAGTTCCTTCCTACACACACTGTGCTCAAGGTTGCTGGAGTCGTGAGGAATGCTATCAAAGTACACAGCGTGCTCTCGATCAGCTCACAGTGCCTGTTCCGAACATAATCCCAACATTAACTAATCTCCTCTGCCTGCACAGGTTCCAAATCCCTCAATTCCCTGCATATCTATGTCCCCATCTAAAAGTCTCTGAAATGTCACTATCATATCTGCTTTCATCACCATTCCTGATGGCAAGTTCCAAGCACCCACCATTCCGTAAAAAAAAAAAATGCCTTCCACATCTCCTTTAAACTTTCCCCCTCGCACCTTTAAGCTCACCTCTCACCTTCACAGCAGGCAGTGAAGAAAGCTAATGGCATGTTGGCCTTCATAACAAGAGGATTTGAGTGCAGGAGTAAAGAGATCCTTCTGCAGTTGTACAGGGCCCTGGTGAGACCACATCTGAAGTATTGTGTGCAGTTTTGGTCTCCTAATTTGAGGAAGGACGACCTTGCTATTGAGGCAGTGCAGCACAGGTTCACGAGGTTAATCCCTGGGATGGAGAGACTGTCATATGAAGAAAGATTGGAAAGAGTGGCCTTTTATTCACTGGAGTTTAGAAGGATGAGAGGGGATCTTATAGAGACATATAAAATTATAAAAGGACTAGACAAGATAGACGCAGGAAAAATGTTCCCAATGTTAGGGAGGTCCAGAACCAGCGGCCACAGTCTAAGAATAAAGGGAAGGCCATTTAAAACTGAGGTGAGAAGAAACTTTTTCACCCAGAGAGTTGTGAATTTGTGGAATTCTCTGCCACAGAAGGCAGTGGAGGCCAATTCACTGGATGAATTTAAAAGGGAGTTAGATGGAGCTCTAGGGGCTAGTGGAATCAAGGGATATGGGGAGAAGGCAGGCTGATTGTGGATGATCAGCCATGATCACAATGAATGGCGGTGCTGGCTCAAAGGGCCAAATGGTCTCCTCCTGCACCTATTTTCTATGTTTCTGAACTGTGCCCGCTCATTGTTGACATTTGCCACCCTGGGAAAGGAGGTTTTGACTGTCTTCTCTATCTCATGATTTTATATAATTCTATAATGTCTTCCCCCAACCTCTGGTGTTCCAAAGAAAAGGGTAGGTTGGATGCCTGTGATCGATGGTGTTCCACAGGGATCTGTGTTAAGACTCTTGCTGCATGTAGTTTACTTAGATTGATGTAGACGTGAATGCAGGTGGCACGATCAGTAAGTTTGCAGATGACACAAACATCTGTGAAGTTGTTGACTATGTGGAAGGCAGTCTTTCTGCAGTTGTACAGGGCCCTGGTGAGACCGCACCTGGAGTACTGTGTGCAGTTTTGGTCTCCAAATTTGAGGAAGGATATTCTTGCTATTGAGGGCGTGCAGCGTAGGTTCACGAGGTTAATTCTTGGAATGGCGGGACTGTCGTATGTTGAAAGACTGGAGCGACTAGGCTTGTGCACACCCTGGTTTAACTGCACATTTCCCCTTGGTTGGCCTGTTTGCTGCCAGGCAGCTGCATTTCTGACTTGCTACAACTGCACATTACTTAAGTGGAACATTGCAACCAGTTTTGGTCATAATGAAGCATGGATCTACTCCAAGGCTGTGCAGAGAAGATTCACATGAAGCGATTCCTAGAATAGAGTGGTTAGCCCGAGGGAAATATGAGCAATAGTGTAATAAAAATAAACTACAGATGCTAGTTTGTAATAAAGACAGACATAAAATGCAGGAGTATAAGAAAATAACTGCAGATGCTGGTACAAATTGAAGGTATTTATTCACAAAATGCTGGAGTAACTCAGCAGGTCAGGCAGCATCTCAGGAGAGAAGGAATGGGTGACGTTTTGGGTCGAGACCCTTCTTCAGTCTGAAGAAGGGTCTCGACCCAAAACGTCACCCATTCCTTCTCTCCGAGATGCTGCCTGACCTGCTGAGTTACTCCAGCATTTTGTGAATAAAATGCAGGAGTAACTTAGTGGGTCAGGCAGCATCTCTGGAGAACATGGTAGGTGATGTTTCGGGTCAGGACCCTTCTTCAGACTGATTGTAAGGGGGGGGGGGGGGTGACTGGTAACAAGAAAAGATGAGCAATTGGGTCATTGCGTTTAGAAGAACAAAATATTTTTTTATTGAAACATACAGGAATCTGAGTGGCCATATCAAAGGTAGATGTTGAGAGGATGTTTTCCTTGTGAGAGAATCTAAAACAAGTAGACTCAAAATAATGGATGGGGTTGCAAGTCCTTGGGATTCTCTCACACAGAGATTGCAGGGATCGAAACAAATAATATATTTATGGCTGAGAGGGATAACTGTTGAGCAGGGAGGGAGTTGTGTGATTTTGGGAGCAAGCAAGGAAGTGGAGCTGTGTTACCAATCACTCTACGGTATCTCACATTATTCACCAGTGGAAGTGTATTGCGTTGGTCACATCTGCATTTTAAGCACCACTGTCAATGACTGACTCCAACCCCGACTTAGAATTTATAAGCAAGTGGAGAGGAAAGTCGTTCTACTTTCAGAACGTGATACATGTCTGAAGGGTCGAGACCCGAAACGTCTCCCGTTCCTTCTCTCCAGAGGTGCTGCCAGTCCCGCTGAGTTACTCCAGCATCTTGTGTCTGTCTGCGTTGGGTGTAAACCAGCATCTGCGGTTCCTTCCTACACATGAGAGGGGATCTTATCGAAACATATAAGATTATTAAGGGGTTGGACACGTTAGAGGCAGGAAACATGTTCCCAATGTTGGGGGAGTCCAGAACCAGGGGCCACACAGTTTAAGAATAAGGGGTAGGCCATTTAGAACTGAGACGAGGAAAAACTTTTTCAGTCAGAGAGTGGTGAATCTGTGGAATTCTCTGCCTCAGAAGGCAGTGGAGGCCAATTCCCTGAATGCATTCAAGAGAGAGCTAGATAGAGCTCTTAAGGATAGCGGAGTCAGGGGGTATGGGGAGAAGGCAGGAACGGGGTACTGATTGAGAATGATCAGCCATGATCACATTGAATGGTGGTGCTGGTGTGAAGGGCTGAATGGCCTCCTCCTGCACCTATTGTCTATTGTCCCCTGCCTGCAACTGGTCGCCACTCCAGCACTCCAGTGGGTGAGTGCGGGCGGCGGCACAAACAAAGCAGGCATCGTGTAGGGAGGAACTGCAGATGCTGGTTCACACCAACATGCTGGAGGTCGCTCAGCGGGACAGGCGGCGTCCCTGGAGAGGAGGAATGGGCGACGTTCCGTTTCGGGTCCAGACCCTTCTTCAGTGAGAGGGCAGGGGCTGCACATCTGCTCACCAACCGGGCAATGCTTGCACCCCCTGCCTGGCCAAGCAAGCCCAGTCCCGGCTCCTCAACGGCCACGCTGCCTGCACCTTCCCTCAGCTCTGCAGATCAGGCCAGGCCTCCATTGCAAACCACCTCCCCCTCTCTACCTGGCGGCGTCTTGTCCACGGGCTGGCGCTGGCGCTCTAGGCCTCGGCTCTGACAGCGGCGTCTTTGATCGGCAGGCTCGCGCGTGCGCTCTGGAGGCAGGAGACGGGGCGGGGCCACGGAGCGGAGTCACGTGGGCCACCGGGCGGAGTGGGTGAGCGGCGAGGTCACGTGGGCCACGGGGCGGAGTGGGTGAGCGGCGAGGTCACGTGGGCCACGGAGTGGTGTCACGTGGGCCACGGGGCGGAGTGGGAGAGTGGCTAGGTCACGTGGGCCACGGGGCGGGGCCTCGGGTATGGGCGGGGTCACGGAGGAGAGTCACGTGGGCCATGGGGCGGAGTGGGTGAATGGCGAGGTCATGTGGGCCACTGGGCGGGTCCTCGGGCTGTGGGCGGGGCCACGGAGTACAGTCATGGGGGCCAGTGGCGAGGTTACGTGGGCCTCGGGGCGGGGCCTCTGGCGGTGGGAGGAGCTACAGGGGGCGGAGTGTGGTCACATGGGCAATGGGCGGGGACTCGGTTTGTGGGTGGGGCCATGGCTGCTGGGGGCGGGACTCCTCGTGAGGCCGGGGTCACATGGGGCTGAGCTCCTCATGTGGCCAGGGTCTCATGGGGCTGGGCTCCTCTTGTGGCCGGGGTCACATGGGGCTGTGCTCCAGTCTAGACCCGTGACCACCTCCTCCGTGTGTGGGAGGGGAGCTGCTTTACGTCCTCGTGGTCCACCCTGGGTAGTTCTACAGAACTGGCAAAATTTGCAGCAAAATGTCAACGACGGTACTCTGAAGCACCGATTGCCACTTTTGATTGTTGTAGTTGACATATGAAAGAAAGAAGACCACCTCTTAAGGATAGTGGAGGGGGGTTTGGGGAGAAGGCAGGAACGGGGTACTCATTGAGAATGATCAGCCATGATCATCTCCATCTCATCTGCTCCGTCATTTGAACACCTGGCTTTCAAACTCTCTGGCCACACAAAATTAGTCATGGCAGTTGTCTACCGCCCTCCCAAACCACACCCATCATTCCTTTCTGACTTCTCTGACTTTCTGACCCAGTTCTGTTCTCTCTCCCCCTCAATCCTCCTCCTCGGTGATTTCAACATCCACATGGACTCCACTGACTCCACAATAACCGCTGACTTCACTGAAATACTCAACTGCTTTAACCTCACTCAACACGTAAATTTTCCCACCCATAACCGTGGGCACATTCTGGACCTTGTCTGCTCCACTGGACTAAATCTACATCACCTCTCTGGCTCCGACCCCACCCTCTCTGATCACTTAGCCATCACCATGTCCGTCAACATTCCCACCCCAGCTCCAAAGCAAAAACGCAAAATAAACTTCCGCAAGCTGAACTCTGTTTCACCTACCTCGCTCTCATCCTCCCTCTCTGAAATAATGTCCGCCTCTCCCTTCGTTGACCTCCACAGCCCCTCTGACCTCACTGACTACTACAACCGCACTCTCTCCTCCTGCCTCGACCAGCTTGCACCTATAAAAACCAAAACAGTTTCCTTCACCCACTCTGCTCCCTGGTTTACCCCTGAACTCCGCGTGATGAAAACTCATGCCCGTCAACTTGAAAGACTCCGCAACAAAACAGGTCTCACAATTCACTCCCAAGCCTACAAAGACCACATACAGCACTATAAAGATGCCCTCTCCCATGCCCACTCCACCTACTACTCTCAAATAATTCACTCTGGCTCCGGAAACCCCAAAACACTCTTCTCTACAATAAACAAACTCCTCAGCCCCCTGGACACCATCTCCCAATCATTCACAGTTGACAAATGCACCACTTTCCTTTCATTCTTCCAAAGCAAAATAGACAACATCTACAGCACCTTAACCACCAACGCACCTGCTCCCCCTCAAACCACCTGCCCCCCCTTATCCTGTCAGCCCCTGCCTCAGTTCTCCCCAATCTCCACCACCGACCTCTCTGACCTCTTCACAGGAATAAAAACTGCCACCTGCTCTCTGGACCCCATCCCCTCCAGCTTTGTCAAGGCCTGCCTTCCTGCTCTCTCTCCACTTATCACTGCAACAATAAACTCCTCCCTGTCCACTGGCATCGTCCCGCCATCCCTCAAAATCGCTGCTGTCACCCCCATTCTGAAAAAACCTGGTCTAAACCCTGACACCCCAAACAACTTCAGACCAATCTCCAACCTACCCTTTCTGTCCAAAGTTTTGGAACGTGCTGTAGCTTCCCAACTAAAATACCACCTCTCTACCAATAACCTGTATGAAACTTTCCAATCTGGATTCCGCTCAAACCACTGTACTGAAACTGCGCTTCTCAAAATCACAAACGACATTCTCCTCTCCTCCGACGCTGGCAACCTCAACATCCTCATCCTACTTGACCTCAGCGCCGCCTTTGACACCATAAATCACTCCATTCTCCTCACCCGACTTGAAACCTCCCTTAACATCACCGGCACAGCCCTATCCTGGTTTAAATCTTACCTCTCTGACAGACACCAGTTCATCTCCATTAACAACTGTAAATCCCCCACCGCTCCCCTCCCCCAAGGTGTCCCCCAAGGCTCAGTCCTTGGCCCCCTCCTCTTCATCCTCTACCTGTTCCCCCTTGGTCAATTAATCCGCCGTCATGGTCTCAACTTCCACTGCTTCGCCGATGATATCCAGCTCCTCATCTCCACCAAGTCAATCTCCTCCACCACACACTCTACACTGACAAACTGCATTACTGAAATAAAATCTTGGCTTCAATCAAACTTCCTCAAACTCAATTGCAACAAATCTGAAATCATCATCATTGGTCCAAAAATGCTCACCAAATCCACCCAAAACTTCATCCTCAACATTGATGGTCTCCCAGTATCCACCTCACCTCACATCCGGAATCTTGGAATCATCCTTGATCAAACCCTCTCCTTCGACAAACACATCAAACACATCACAAAGGCAGCCTTCTTCCACCTCAAAAACATTGCCCGTCTCCGTCCATCCCTCTCCTCCACAGCTGCAGAAACCCTCATCCACGCCTTCATCACCTCCCGTCTGGACTACTGCAACAGCCTCCTCTATGGCGCACCCTCAAAAATCATCAATAAACTTCAATACATTCAAAACTCCGCTGCCCGTCTACTCACACACACCTCGATCCGTGACCATATCACCCCCGTCCTTTATAAACTCCACTGGCTCCCCATCCCCCAGAGAATCCAGTACAAAATCCTCCTCATAACCTACAAAGCCCTCCATAACCTGGCCCCATCCTACCTGACCGACCTCCTCCACAGGCACACTCCCACCTGCTCCCTCCGCTCTGCCGCTGCCAATCTCCTATCCCCCCACATCCGGACTAAACTCAGATCCTGGGGGGACAGGGCTTTCTCCATCGCTGCTCCCACCCTATGGAACTCACTACCCCAAACCGTTAGAGACTCCCCCACACTCACCACATTCAAAACATCGCTGAAGTCTCACCTGTTCAGCACTGCCTTCAACCACTGAAGGTCACCTCACCTACTGTCTCCTTTCTCTGTTCATTTATTTATTTACTTATTTATCTATTTGTTAATTTCCCTATGTTCTCAAAATCTCTGTAAAGCGTCTTTGAGTTTATGAAAAGCGCTATATAAATAAAATGTATTATTATGATCACATTGAATGGTGGTGCTGGCTCGAAGGGCCGAATGGCCTACTCCTGCACCTATTGTCTATTGTCCTCCCGATCGCATCTTCCACCAGTATCTGGACCCCCTTTCGCCCACTTCCCCCCCCCCCCCCTCCCTCCCACTCTTCTTCTGCCCCTGGGACCCGTTCCGGTTCGCATCTCCTCTGGGACTCTGTACTCCACTCATCCCCCATGACCCGGTCATTTTTCACTGAGCTCCTCCACCCCAGGGGGCATCCTGGTGAATCTCCTCTGCACCCTCTCCAGTGCGATCACATCCCTCCTGTGTACTGCACGCAATGAGACCGCACCTGGAGTATAGTGTGCAATTTTGGTCTCCTAATTTGAGGAATGATATTGCTATCGAGGGAGTGCTGCATAGGTTCACCAGGGTAATTCCCGAGGATATGGGGATAAAGCAGGATCGGGGTACTGATTTTAGATGAGTAGCCACGATCTAATTGTATGGCGGTGCTGGCTCGAAGGGCTGAATGGCCTACTCCTGCACCTATTTTTCTATGTTTCTAATACTCCAGCTGAGGTCTGACCAAGGTTTTACAAAGTTGGAGCATAATTTTCCTGCTCTTGTAATCTTGGCCTAACTTATACGATACAATACGATAGAACTTTATTGATCTCAGGAGGGAAATTGATCAATGGGGGGAAATTAATGAAGGCTAGTATCACATATGCCTTCTTAAATGTTATGTACTTGTATTGCTACCTTCCGGCAGCGGCAGCATGTCGCCCGCCCCGGATCGCGGGGCTTGGGTCGCGGACATTTCACCGTCCAGCGCGGCCTAAGATAGGCCGCGGGATATTTCTCTGCTGGGCGGGGGCTTCAATGTCGGGAGCCACGACCGCCCCGACGTGCAGCAACAGCGGCAGCAGCAGCGTGTTCGCCCGCCCCGGATCGGACTTATCATCGGCGGAGCCGGCCGTCTTCGGAGGCTGCGGGAGCGGCTGCGACTCGCCTTAGGCTCGGGCCGCTGCGGACCGTCCGGCGCGGCCTGCAACCACAACAACCTGACCGCGGGAGAGGACAGCAGGAGAAGGGAAAAGACATTGTGGCCTTCCATCACAGTGAGGAGAGGACTGGAGGAGACTCACTGTGATGGATGTTTTCTTGATGGATGTTTCTTTTGTGTGTTTTGGGGGTTGTGTAATTTTAATGCCTATTTTGATGCTTTTGTTGTTGGACTGTGGGTGACTGAATTTCGTCCAATTTGGATGACAATAAAGCTATCTTGAATCTTGAATCTTGAAGGATCTTTGGGGATAGTTCTATCCAAGACTGCATGAAATTGCAGAGAGTTCTGGACACACCCCAGACTATCACACAAACCAGCCTCCCTTCCATTGACTCCATCTACGCCATCGTGGGAGAAAGCTATCAGGAGGGTGCGAAGATTCAAAGATGTGCTCACACCTTCTGATAAATGCAATGTCCCCACAGATCATCACACAAACCAATCTCCCTTCCATTGACTTCACCTACACCTCACGCTGCCTCGTCAAGGCCACCAGCATATTTAAGGACCAATCTCACCTGGTTACTCCCTCTTCTCCCTTCTCCCATCAGGCAAGACGTTCAGAAATGTGAAAACACAGCCCTCCAGATTCAGGGACAGTTTCTTTCCACATGTTGAAGCATCTCTGGAGAAAAGGAACGGGTTAGAACCCTTCTTCAGACCGGGAGTCAGGGGAAAGGGAAACGAGTCAAGAGTCGAGAGTGTTTTATTGTCATATATGTTCCAGATAGAACAATGAAATTCTTACTTGCAGCAGCGCAAAAGAATATATAAACATAGTGCATAGGGAGGGAGGGAACGGGAACTGTAAAAAATTCTCTCTCCCGAACGGAGACACGAACTTGTTTCTGTGTCGTGTCTCCGTTCCCGCTGCGGCCTACCACTGGCCATGCACCTGGGACCACCTGGGGCTCTGGTTCGCAGAGCCCGCGGCCCGGACTCACCACCTGCGGCGCTGGCTGCCTGCGGATGCTGCGGGAGCGGCTGCGACTCGTCTCCGGAGGCTCCGGCGCGGGCCGCGTGGACGTCGGAAGCCCGCAGGCCCCTGGATGGGGGCCGACATCGGGAGCAGCGGCAGAGGCCGCGTGTTCGCCCGCCCCGAATCGCGGGGCTTGGGTCGGCCCGCCGCGGACCTTTCACCGTCCGGCGCGGCCTGGAATAGGCCGTGGACCTTTCACCGTCCGGCGCTGCGCTTCAATATCAGGAGCCCCGACCGCCCCGACGTGGCAAGTTCACAGCCTGACCTCGGGAGAAGACGGCAGGGAAGAGAAAAGACATTTTGGCCTTCCATCACAGTGAGAAGGGACTGGAGGAGACTCACTGTGATGGATGTTTTCTTTTGTTTGGTGTTAGTGTATGATTGAATGTGTTATTGCATTTTTATTGATTATTCTTATTGGTCTTAGTGTTTCAACTGCGGGTAATGTTTCATTTCACTACACATTTATGTGTATGTGACAAATAAACGACTATTGACTATTGATACATACATGTGTATATTCGCGCGCATATGTGCACATAAAAAACAAACAATAGTAACAAGAATAGTCTATGTTGTGCAGATCTTATTTGGAGGTTGTAGTGTAAGAAAATAACTGCAGATGCTGGTACAAATCGAAGGTATTCATTCACGAAATGCTGTAGTAACTCAGCAGGTCAGGCAGCATCTCAGGAGAATGGAGGTTGTAGTGTTGTAGCCTCATCGCCCCTAATAGACCCAATGCCCCGCACTCCTCATGGTCCCGCTCCCGACCAGGCTCGTCGGAGAATGTGGGCGGGTCCACTGGATGATTGACGTGTCAATGTAACGTACCGTCGGTGAGTGTGGGCGGGGCCTGGGATGAATGACGTGTTTGCGTTACGTATCCGCGGTGAGTGTGGGCGGGGACGGGATGATTGACGCGTGCGTGTCACGTGTCCGCCGTGCGTGTGATCACGTGTCCGCGGCGTTCCCCCGGGGAATGGGGGCGGGCCCAGAGAGGGGAGAGGGGCGGGGGGAGGGGTGATTGACAGGCCCGGGGTGATTGACGGGCCCGGGTCACGGGACCATGGCGACACTGGGCAGGGCCTACGGCGGCGCCGGCGCGACCCGCGGCATCAGCATCAGCATCAGAGAGGGAGAGCGCTGGCCCGGGCAGCGGCAGCAGAAGCAACAACAACATGGCCGGGAGCGGCCGCGGCACAGGTGAGAGTCGTGGCGGAATCGTAGGGGCTGTGAGGGGGGTCTCCTCTTATTCTCTGGACTCTGGTATTCTCTGGACTCTGGTATTCCCTGGACTCTGGTATTCTCTGGGGCTCTGGTATTCTCTGGGGCTCTGGTATTCTCTGGGGCTCTGGTGTTCTCTGGGGCTCTGGTGTTCTCTGGGGCTCTGGTGTTCTCTGGGGCTCTGGTGTTCTCTGGGGCTCTGGTGTTCTCTGGGGCTCTGGTGTTCTCTGGGGCTCTGGTGTTCTCTGGGGCTCTGTTATTCTCTGGGGCTCTGGTGTTCTCTGGGGCTCTGGTGTTCTCTGGGGCTCTGTTATTCTCTGGGGCTCTCTACTCTGGGCTCTGGTGTTCTCTGTTATTCTCTGGGGCTCTGGTGTTCTCTGGGGCTCTGGTGTTCTCTGGTATTCTCTGGGGCTCTCTACTCTGTGCTCTGATGTTCTCTGTTATTCTCTGGGGCTCTCTACTCTGGGCTCTGGTGTTCTCTGTTATTCTCTGGGGCTCTCTACTCTGGGCTCTGGTGTTCTCTGTTATTCTCTGGGGCTCTCTACTCTGGGCTCTGGTGTTCTCTGTTATTCTCTGGGGCTCTCTACTCTGGGCTCTGGTGTTCTCTGTTATTCTCTGGGGCTCTGGTGTTCTCTGTTATTCTCTGGGCTCTGGTATTCTCAGGGGCTCTGTTATTCTCTGGGGCTCTGGTGTTCTCTGGGGGCTCTGGTGTTCTCTGGGGGCTCTGGTGTTCTCTGGGGCTCTGGTGTTCTCTGGTATTCTCTGGGCTCTGGTATTCTCTGGGCTCTGGTGTTCTCTGGGCTCTGGTATTCTCTGGGCTGGTATTCTCTGGGCTCTGGTGTTCTCTGGGGCTCTGGTGTTCTCTGGGGCTCTCTACTCTGGGGCTCTGGTATTCTCTGGGCTCTCGTATTTTCTGGGGCTCTCTACTCTGGGGCTCTGGTGTTCTCTGGGGCTCTGGTTTTCTCTGGGGCTCTGGTGTTCCTGGGGGCTCTGGTGTTCCTGGGGGATCTGGTGTTCTCTGGGGCTCTGGTGTTTTTTCGGGGCTCTGGGCTCTGGTGTTCTCTGGGGCTCTGGTATTGTAGCCCTGGATTCTCTGTCTTTTTGCGCATTGATCTTGTTTATTATGGGTTTTACTGAGTACTGTGTGTGACGTTATCTGTTGTGCTGCTCCAAGTATGAATTTCAGCATTTCATTTTGGAAGATTTGAATAAAACGCTCTTGATCTCCTCAATGGGGGAGGGGATTCCTTCTCTTCCCCCTACTCCCCCCTCAGTGAGGGGGTTCCTTCTCCCCTTCTTGGGGCACTGGTATTTACCTTGCCCTGTATTGGCTTTCCTCTTTTTATATATTGATCTTGTTTATTAGGGTGTTCACTGAGTTGTGTGTTTACATGTCTGTTGTGCTGCTGCAAGTATGAATTTCATTTTGGAAGATTACAACATAACACTCTTGATCTCTACAGTGATGGGGTCTCTTCTCTCCCCCTGAGGCTCTGGTCGGTATTCTCCTAGGCCTGTGTGTCTTTTTTATATATTGTTTATTATGGTGTTCACCAAGTACTGTGTTTCCAAATTCTGTTGTGTAGCACCAAGTAAGAATTTCATTGTATGAGAAAATAACTGCAGATGCTGGTACAAATCGAAGGTATTTATTCACAAAATGCTGGAGTAAATCGAGCCCACAAATCTCGGGAGAGAAGGAATGGGTGACGTTTCGGGTCGGGACCCTTCAGTACCAAGAATTTCATTGTTCCCATTTTGGGAAATGCGACAATAAAATGCTCTTGATCCACTTAGTGAGGGGTGTCCCCTTCTCTCCCCCTTGGCGCACTGACATCCTCCTAGCCCCGTCTTTTTATATATTGATCTTTTTGTCTATTATAGTGTTAGCCGAGTAATGTGTTTACATGTGTAGGAAGGAACTGCAGATGTTGGTTTAAACTGAAGATAGACACAAAATGGTGGAGTAACTCAGCGGGACAGGCAGCATCTCTGGAGCGAAGGAATGGGTGACGTTTCAGGTCGAGACCCTTCTTCAGATCAGAAGAAGGGTCTCGACCCGAAACGTCACCCATTCTTTCTCCCCCTCAGGGCTCCGGAGTTCTCTTTGTATCGTCTTTGTTTTTCAATATGGTGATCTTTTTGTTTTCTACGTGTATTACTGAATACTACGTTTATTTACCTGTTGGGCTGCTGCAAGTAAGAATCTTTAGTCAGAGGGTGGTGAATCTGTGGAATTCATTGCCACGGATGGCTGTGGAGGCCAAGTCAATGGATATTTTTAAGGCAGGGATAGATAGACTTGATTAGTGCGGGTGTCAGGGGTTATGCGGAGAAGGGAGGAGAATGGGATTTGGAGGGAGAGATAGATCAGCCATGGTTGAATGGCAGAGCAGACTTGATGGGCCGAATGGCCTAATTCTGCTCCTATCACTTATGAACTTATGACAATAAAACACTCTTGATACCCTCGATATTATAGACAATAGGTGCAGGAGTAGGCCATTCGTCTCTTCAAGCCAGCACCGCCATTCAATGTGATCATGGCTGATCATTCACAATGTCCTTCTGCCAAGGTCCTTCTGTTCCTCAATACTTCCTGGGGCCCTATTAATCCTGGTGTATGTCCTTCACCTTTGGTAGTCCCAAAATCAGCTCACATTTATCAGGATCCCATTTGCTATTTCTCAGCCCATTTCAGTATCACATTGATATCATCCAGAATTCTAATAGACAATGGGTGCAGGAGTAGGCCATTCGTCCCTTCGAGCCAGCACCACCATTCAATGTGATCATGGCTGATCATTCTCAATCAGTACCCCGTTCCTGCCTTCTCCCCATATCCCCTGACTCCGCCATCTTTAAGAGCTCTATCTAGCTCTCTCTTGAAAGCATCCGGAGAATTGGCCTCCACTGCCTTCTGAGGCAGAGAATTCCACAGATTTACAACTCTGAGAGAGTTGGGGTCCCTTCTCTCCTGCCTATCCCCCCCCCCCCCCCCCCATCCCTACGGTGATGGGCTATCTTCTACCATCACCCTTGAGGCTTTGGTTTTGCCTTTACATTTTTTTTTTTATAAACATTGATCGTTTTGTTTATTATGGTGTTCGCGGAGTACTGCATTTACATATCTGTAGGAAAGAAACTGCAGATGCTGGTCTAAATCAAAGGTAGACGCAAAATGTTGGAGTAACTCAGTGGTCAGGCAGCATCTCGGGAGAGAAGGAATGGGTGACGTTTCGAGTCATATCTGTTGTGCTGCTGTAATTAAGAATTTAATTGTTCCAATTTGGGACATATAATAATTGAACACTCTTGATCCCCTCAATCATAGGGTCCTTTTCTCTCCCCCCCCCTCCTTCTCACCACCATGGTAATGGGGTCCCTTCCCTCACCCCCCCCCCCCAAAGTGACAGGGTATTGTTTCCTTTCCCAGCCCAGCCTTCCACCTGTGAGATAGATAGATAGAGCTCTTAAGGATAGCAGAGTCAGGGGGTATGGGGAGAAGGCAGGAACGGGGTACTGATTGAGAATGATCAGCCATGATCACATTGAATGGCGGTGCTGGCTCGAAGGGCCGAATGGCCTCCTCCTGCACCTATTGTCTATTTTAGTGACGCTTCAGCGGGTTTGCAGCGGCTCCCGTTCACTTCTGCAGTGCAGTTGCCGTGGTTGTAAACTTTTGTCTTGCAATCCAATGTGTCCCACACAATAACACTGAAAATAGACAGAAAATGCTGGAGTAACTCAGCGGGACAGGCAGCATCTCGGGAGATCTTTTTCAGTCAGAGAGTTGTGAATCTGTGGAATTCTCTGCCTCAGAAGGCAGTGGAGGCCAATTCTCTGGATGCTTTCAAGAGAGAGCTAGATAGAGCTCTTAAGGATAGCGGAGTCAGGAGGTATGGGGAGAAGGCAGGAACGGGGTACTGATTGAGAATGATCGGCCATGATCACATTGAATGGTGGTGCTGGCTCGAAGGGCCGAATGGCCTCTTCCTGCACCTATTGTCTGTTGAGTGGGTGATCACTTGGGCAGCTTCAACCCCAGCGGTATGAATATTGACTTCTCTAACTTCAAGTAGCCCTTGCTTTCCCTCTCTCTCCATCCCTCCCCCTTCCTAGTTCTCCGACCAGTCTGACTACATTTTACCTCTGTATGCTTCGTTGTCCCCTTCTCCTAGCTAACAATGATCTATTCTACATTTTCCTTGAACTCCATCTCCTTTGATGTCTCGTTTTCACACCGTATCTCTATCTCCCTCTGCCCTGACTCAGTCTGAAGAAGGGTCTGGACCCGAAGCATCACCCATTCCTTCCGTCCAGCGATGCTGCCTGTCCCGCTGAGTTAGGCCAGCATTTTGGGTCTTATCTTTGGTGTAAACCAGCATCTGCCGTTTCTTCCTACACACAGTGACACCTTGTGCATCACACTATACGCGCACTCCTTTGCTGGAAAAGATGGCTAGAATTTAAAATACCAGCCTCATTTGATGGAATGTTTGTACATCGTGTGGTGGATGTGAAGGAATTCTGTATAATTTCACTCCAATCTTCCATGATCTTGGCTAATCGGAACTTAGTTTAGTCCCTTTGTTCAGTCTGAAGAGGGTCTCTGCTGCCTGTCCTGCTGCAGAACCTGCTGCCTGTCCTGTTGAAATACTCCAGTGTTTTGTGTCTAACATAGGTGTAAACCATCTCCTCCCCTTTCTGCTTTCTGCAGAGACATCTTCCCATCTCCTCCCCTTTCCGTTTTCTGCAGAGACCGTTCCCTCCATAAATCCCTGGTCCACTCGTCCCTTCCCACCCAAACCACCCCCTCCCCAGGCACTTTCCCCTGCAACTGCAGGAGATGCAACACCTGTCCCTTTAGCTCCCCCCTCGACTCCATCCAAGGACCGAAACAGTCTTTCCAGGTGAGGCAGAGGTTCACCTGCGCCTCCTCCAACCTCATCTATTGTATCCACTGTTCCAGATGTCAACTTCTCTACATTGGCGAGACCAAACGCAGGCTCGGCAATTGTTTCGCTCAACACCTTCGCTCAGTCCGCCTTAACCAACCTGATCTCCCGGTGGCTGAGAACTTCAACTCCCCCTCCCACTCAGTCTGACCTTTCTGTCATGGACCTCCTCCATTGTCAGAGTGAGGCCCACCGCAAATTGGAAGAACAGCACCTCATATTTCGCCTGGGCAGCTGTCCGCTTCCTTGTTCAACCTTTGCTATGATTCCTATCCTTCTCTGCTCAACTCTGCAATTTAACAGCTTGTTTAATAAAGTCAAGTTGAGTTTATTGTGATATGCATAAGCACAATGAGGTACATGAAAAGATTCGGACAATGCACATATTCAACACATGGATTTGGACAAAACATAAAATAAGTTACGCGTATAATTTTGCGAAACAGAGTGCGGCGGTAGAGTTGCTGCCTTGCAGCGCCAGAGACCCGGGTTCAATCCCAACTACGGGTGCTGACTGTATGGAGGTTCTATGTTCTCCCTGTGACCTGCGTGGGTTTGCTCCGAGATCTTTGGTTTCCTCCCACACTCCAAAGACGTGCAGGTTTGTAGGTTAATTGGCTTTGGTTTATACACTTTGTATAAATGTAAATTGACCCAAGTGAGTAAGAAAATAACTGCAGATGCTGTTTCGAATCGAAGGTATTTATTTCACAAAATGCTGGAGTAATTCAGCAGGTCAGGCAGCATCTCTGGAAAGAAGGAATGGGTGACCTTTTGGGTCGAGACCTATCTTCAGACTTAAATTCAGAAATTTGGAAAATATATGCACCGAGAGGCAGAATCCACCCTGGGTCAGGAAGTTGCTCTTCCACCTCATGCAGGAAGTGATTGAAAGGCAGACCAGGTTGTTACCACAGTTCACTCTTTCACCACTCTTGAAAACTGACTCAATTACGGCTTTGACATCCCTGGCTTCTTTTCTGTGGGAAACGAGATCGTGGACCCGTGACTGCTCCTCGTTGTCGAGTTTTGGAACTCCAGGGCTGGTGCCTGGATCTGGGTATCTCTGTACGGCTGGGGTGTGTGTGTGTGTGGGTTCGGCTTGTAACTGAAGCCTGGGTGTGCCCAGAGAGAAAGGAAATGCTTACGGAGACACAAGAATGCAAATGTTCCCATCTTGGCAGTGTAGGCAGTTGAAGGCAGAGAGATGAATGTGGGAGAGGGCAGTGAATTAAACTGGCAGCTCAGCATAGGCCCACCAGACTGAACACTCGCAGTCACTCGGCATGCATTTGTTTTCCACTGTGAGGTGTACTGCGTTAACATCATCTATGCATGACATTGCACGTCGACGGAAAGTGCTGCTTCAGCTGCAAATATACTTGTGTCCTGGGGCTGTAGGAGCAGAAAGGGCCGGTTTTGCATCTCCCACAGAATAACACACAGGATGAGAGCACCTACAATTCTTATGCAAAGCACGTAAAGGGAAGGAGACGGAATTGAAGTCACAGAATTGGGACTTCAATTCTATCTCTCCCCCCCCCCCCCCCCCCACTCTCTGTGTGTGTGTCTGTGCATATCTCTATCTGTCTCGTCCTCTCCACCTCCCTTCTGTCTTTTTCTCTATCTCTTCCCTCCCAACCCCTCCTCTCCAAGATGTTACTGTCCGCTTCCTTGTTCAACCTTTGTTCTGATTCCTATCCTTCTCCACTCAACTCTGCAATTTAACAGCTTGTTTAATAAAGTCAAGTTGAGTTTATTGTGATATGCATAAGCACAATGAGGTACATGAAAAGATTTGGACAATGCACATATTCAACACGTGGATTTGGACAAAACATAAAATAAGTTATGCATAAAATTTTGCAAGACAGAGTGCGGCGGTAGAGTTGCTGCCTTGCAGCGCCAGAGACCCGGGTTCAATCCCAACTACGGGTGCTGACTGTATGGAGGGTGTATGTTCTCCCTGTGACCTGCGTGGGTTTGCTCCGAGATCTTTGGTTTCCTCCCACACTCCAAAGACGTGCAGGTTTGTAGGTTAAAGAAGATGGGTCTCGACCCAAAACGTCACCCATTCATTCTCTCCCGAGATGCTGCCTGACCTGCTGAGTTACTCCAGCATTTTGTGAATAAATACCCAGGTTTGTAGGTTAATTGGCTTGGGTTTATATATTTTGTATAAATGTAAATTGACCCAAGTGAGTAAGAAAATAACTGCAGATGCTGGTACAAATCGGAGGTATTTATTTCACAAAATGCTGGAGTAACTCAGCAGGTCAGGCAGCATCTCAGGAGAGAAGGAATGGGTGACGTTTCGGGTCAGGACCCTTCTTCAGACCCAAGTGTGTGTCGGCTTGTGTTAATGTGGGGATCGCTGGTCGGTGCGGACTCGGTGGGCCGAAGGGCCTGTTTCCGCGCTGTATCTCTTAAACTAAAAACAATGGGGGAAAAGGGAGTGTATGAAGGAATTGCAGATGCTGGTTTAAATCAGACAGGCACAAAATGCTGGAGCAACTCAGCGGGTCGGGCAGCATCTCTGGAGAGAAGGAATGGGTGACCTTTCGGGTCGAGACCTATCTTCAGATTTAAATTCAGATATTTGGAAAAGATATGCACCGAGAGGCAGAATCCACCCTGGGTCAGGAAGTTGCTCTTCCACCTCATGCAGGAAGTGGTTGAAAGGCAAACCAGGTTGTTACCACAGTTCACTCTGTCACCATTCTTGAAAACGGACTCAATTACGGCTTTGACATCCCTGGCTTATTTTCTGTGCGAAACGAGATCGTGGACCCGTGACTGCTCCTCGTTGTCGAGTTTTGGAACTCCAGGGCTGGTGCCTGGATCTGGGTATCTCTGTACGGCTGGGGTGTGTGTGTGTGTGGGTCGGCTTGTAACTGAAGCCTGGGTGTGCCCAGAGAGAAAGGGAATGCTTACGGAGACACAAGAATGCAAATGTTCCCATCTTGGCAGTGTAGGCAGTTGAAGGCAGAGGGATGAATGTGGGAGAGGGCAGTGAATTAAACTGGCAGCTCAGCATAGGCCCACCAGACTGAACACTCACAGTCACTCGGCATGCATTTTGTTTTCCACTGTGAGGTGTACTGCGTTAACATCATCTATGCATGACATTGCACGACGACAGAAAGCGTGCTTCTTTAGGTGGGTGACAGGCTGCAAACATGCGATGGCGAACTGCAACATCTGCTGGGCAGCAGTTCAGTAACCACCCTGCATAAACAGAACTACATTGCCACAGGATCAAGTGCAGAAAATATAGATATTAAGAAATAAGTGTAGGAGCCATAGAAAATAGGTGCAGGAGGAGGCCATTCGGCCCTTCGAGCCAGCACCGCCATTCTTTGTGATCATGGCTGATCATCCATTTGTGTTTGTGCTGGATGCTTTGGCAAATTATATTATTTTGTCTAGATTTCTTGCCGTATTATTTTGGACACTCGGGGGCTGTCGTTAGATGAATGTAGATATATGGGCTAAACATACTGGGAGGAACCAGAATTGGGGCATATATCTGGAGACACGCGTACTGGAAGGGGTCAGTCACGGGGAGTTTGGTGAGATACAGCTCTTACCAGACCTACAGTGAGAGCTGGGAGCAGACGGGGAGAACAGGTCAGCCAGCTGTGACTTGAATGTGAAATAAGTACAGCCTGGTATATTGTGTAGGAAAATAGCTGCAGATGCTGGTACAAATCAAAGGTATCACAAAAAGCTGGAGTAACTCAGCGGGTCAGGCAGCATCTCAGGAGAGAAGGAATGGGTGATGTTTCGGGTCGAGGCCTATCTTCGGACTTTTTTTAGATTTAGATTTAGAGATACAGCGCGGAAACAGGCTGTTCAGCCCACCGGGTCCACGCCGCCCAGCGATCCCTGCACATTAACACTATCCTACAAGCACTAGGGGCAATTTTACAATTTACCCACTCAATTAACCTACATACCTGTACGTCTTTGGAGTGGGAGGAAACCGAAGATCTTGGAGAAAACCCATGCAGGTCACGGGGAGAACGTACAAACTCCGTACAGGCAGGATCGAACCTGAGTCTCGGGCGCTGCATTCGCTGTAAGGCGGCAACTCTACCGCTGCGCCACCGTGCCGCTTAAATTCTCGACCCAAAACGTCACCCATTCCTTCTCTCCTGAGATGCTGCCTGACCCGCTGAGTTACTCCAGCTGTTTGTGATACCTTCAGCCTGGTATGTTCTTCATCTTGTTTGCACAACTACTTCAATAAACAACTAATTAAACTGAAAGTACGCTTGGAATATCTCTGCGTTGGTTTGCCTCAAGATTCACTCCCTGTGCAGTAATGGCAATCGGAAAGGACTTAATTGGAAAAGATTGAAGGTGCCATTACAATAAGAGCTGTTGCAGAAATAGGAACAGTGGTGCAGCGGTAGAGTTGCTGCCTTATGGAGTTTGCATGTTCCCCCTGTGACCGCGTGGGTTTTCTCCAGGTGCTCCGGTTTCCTCCTACACTCCAAAGACGTACAGTTTGGTAGGTTAATTGGCTTCGGTAAAAATTGTAAATTGTCCCTAGTGTGTAAGATAGTGCTGGTAAAAGGACTATAACTGCAGATGCTGGTACAAATCGAAGGTATTTATTCACAAAATGCTGGAGTAACTTAGCAGGTCAGGCGGCATCTCAGGAGAGAAGGAATGGGTGACGTTTCAGGTCGACACCCTTCTTCAGACTGATAAACTCTCGTCGAAGAGAGGAGGTGAACGTCTTCAAAGTGGACATACCTTGAGGAGAAATCGCAGTGGAGCAGCAGGTAGTATAAGAAAATAACTGCAGATGCTGGTACAAATCGAGTCTGAAGAAGGGTCTCGACCAGAAACGTCACCCATTCCTTCTCTCCTGAGATGCTGCCTGACCTGCTGAGTTACTCCAGCATTTTGTGAATAAATACCTGGTGTAAGGGGTGATCGATGGTCAGTGAGGATGTGGTGGGTCGAAGGGCCTGTTTCTGCACTGCATCTCTTAAACAAAACGAGCCGCTGGTGGAACTCGGCTGGTCATACACCAGCACTATCCTACGCGCGGTGGACAAGTTCCACTGCTGCCCCCACTGCAAAGTCTCCTCAGATTATGCCCACTGTGAAGACATTCTCCGTTATGCTGCCTGACCCGCTGAGTTCCTCCAGCAGTTTAAGATGATAACTGCAGATGCTGGTACAAATCGAAGGTATTTATTCACAAAATGCTGGAGTAACTCAGCAGGTCAGGCAGCATCTCGGGAGAGAAGGAATGGGTGACGTTTCAGGTCGAGACCCTTCTTCAGTTCCTCCAACAGTTTGTTTTTTGCTCGTGATTAAGGTTTGGAGGAGAGGGTGGGGGGGGGGGGAGGGAGGAAGTGATAGCAGGGAGTGGGTTAGGAGGGAGGGGGTCGGGGCTGGGCGATGTTGGGAGTATTGAGAAGAGACTCAGACATGGGGAGTATGTGACCAGCTGGCCAGAGTCCATCTTGTGAGTGACCAGAGAGAGTTAGTGGTTGCAATGGGTGAGCTGGTGCAAAGGTCTCCCTTAATCTGCAGGCTGTTAATCCTTGTGTTTGATACCATTTCTCAGTTTATTGACTGCAGCTTTACTGCTTGTGTTAATGTTCAATCCGCCCTTTCACACAACAAAAAACACCTTAGTCACCTTAAGAAAGTAACGATGCCTTTTTAATTCACGCATGCGGGTGTGGGAGAGCAGCCCGAGTATGGCTACATGCTCGCTGTCCCTCGTGGTCCCACACACTTGAATTGTGCACAGACAGTACACTTACACCCGAGTATTCACGTGTAGTTAATTCCTCAGCACATTCTTATCTTTCCCGGCACCAGTTCTTGTCTGGATCAGACCTGTCTTTCTGTGTGGTTTCACTTAACAATCGGCCACTTATCTTTTTAGTCACGCCTTGGATCTGTTTCTTTTGTCATGCACAACATCGCAATTTCAGCTAATCACAGCATTTTTATCTTGTATCCACATATTTCTTGCCTGAGTCATTCCTCTGCAGTTCTAAAACTTTCATTTGCTCGTACTATGCCGTGTGTGGCTGTTCAAACAGGTGCCAGGAACACTTTTACTGGATATTTCAATGAGTACCACAGTATAATTATCTGTGGAATTCTCTGCCTCGGAAGGCAGTGGAGGCCAATTCTCTGAATGCATTCAAGAGCGAGCTAGATAGAGCTCTTAAGGATAGCGGAGTCAGGGGGTATGGGCCGAATGACCTCCTCCTGCACCTATTGTCTAATGTCTATTGTTAATTGGCTTGGTGTAAATGTAAAGATTGTCCCTAATGTAGAAGAGTTTTTAAATGTGCGGCGATAGCTGGTTGTTGCTGACACAGTGGGCCGAAGGGCCTGTTTCCGTGCTTTACCTCTTAAGGTGCACTAAGCGTGACATGAGGCTGCTTTATTAAAAGTGTGTCCTTGTGCTCTTTTGTCAATAGAAGGGGAGAAGCTGTTAACTCCCGTCAACAGCTATGGCTCTCAAGACCACGCCCACGTCGCCATTCCGCACGTCATTGTGTCTTCTGGAGCTCCGCCGGTCTTCCAAGAGGAAGAAATGAAGAGGAAACTGAAGTACTACTTCATGAGTCCCTGCGACAAATACCGGGCGAAAGGCCGGAAGCCTTTCAAGCTGGCGGTGCAAATCATCAAGCTCATCTCATTCACAGTGCAGGTAAGGGGTGACGCCCGCAGCCATCCTCTCCACTGGCGTGTCCGTAGGTGAAAGCACATGGCCGAACCTGGAATCTCGGCAACGGTACAACAGAAATAGTGGACTGGAGGCACAAGATACAGCATAGGCCCCGGCCCCTCACAGCATAGGCCAACACAGCATAGGCCCCGGCCCCTCACAGCATAGGCCAACACAGCATAGGCCAACACAGCATAGGCCCCGGCCCCTCAGCCCACTGTGTGTGCTGAGCATGATGCCGAGACAAGCTCTTATACATGCTCCATATCCCTCCATTCCCTGCCTATCCAAAAACCTCTTAAATGCCACTATCGTATCTGCCCGCACCAACACCACCGACCGGGCGGAATGACTTCTCACGGCGGTAGTGTAAGGAAATAACTGCAGATGCTGGAACAGATCGAAGGTATTTATTCACAAAATGCTGGAGAAACTCAGCGGGTCAGGCAGCATCTCGGGAGAGAAGGAATGGGCGACGTTTCGGGTCGAGACCCTTCTTCAGACTGAGTTGCGGTAGAGTTGCTGCCTTACAGCGAATGCAGCGCCGGAGACCCGGGTTCCATCCCGACTACGGGCACCGTCTGTACAGAGTTTGTACGTTCTCCCCGTGACCTGCGTGGGTTTTCTTCGAGATCTTCGCTTTCCTCCCACACTCCAAAGACGTGCAGGTTGGTAGGTTAATTGGCTTGGTAAATGTAAAAATTGTCCCCATTTTGTGTAGGATAGTGTTGTCGGCACGGACCCGGTGGGCAGAAGGGCCTGTTTCCGCGCTGTATCTCTAAACTAAACTAAACAAAACCACCTCTGGCAGTGCATTCCAAACACCCACCTTAAGAGCTAGATAGAGCTCTTAAGGATAGCGGAGTCAGGGGGTATGGGGAGAAGGCAGGAACGGGGTACTGATTGAGAATGATCAGCCATGATCACATTGAATGGCAGTCCTGGCTCGAAGGGCCGAATGGCCTCCTCCTGCAACTATTGTCTATGTAAAAAAAAAAATTGTCCCACACATCATCTTTAAACTTGCCCCTCTCACCTTAAACGTATGCCCTCTAGTATTTGATATTTCCTGTGAAAAAGGTACTGACTGTCTACCTTATCTATCCTTCTCATAATTGTATATTCTTCTATCAGGTCTCCCCTCAATCTCTGGAGTTCCAGAGAAAACAACCAAGTCTGTCCAACCTGTAGCTAATACCCTCTAATCCAGGCATAATTCTGGTATACCTCTTCTGCACCCTCTCCAAACCCTCCACTACCTCCGTGTATTAGGGCGTCCAGAATATGCATGCAATCCCCAAAATGTGGCCTAACCAAAGTCCTATAGAAGGTAGACACAAAATGCTGGAGTGACTCAGCAGGTCAGTCTGCATCTCGGGAGAGAAGGAATGGGTGACATTTCGGGTCGAGACCCTTCTTCTCACCTGACCCAAAACGTCACCCAGGTTTTAAAATTATACCTGCACCTCACTGAGTGGCACGGTCGCGCAGCGGTAGAGTAGCTGCTTTGTAACGCCAGAGACTCGGGTTCGATCCTGACCACGGGTGCTCTCTGAAGAAGGGCCTCGACCCGAAAAGTCACCCATTCCTTCTCCCCAGAGATGCTGCCTGACCTGTTGAGTTACTCTGGCATTTTGTGTCTACCTTCGATTTAAACCAGCGAGTGCAGTTTTCATTACGACACTGTCTGTATGTTCTCCATGTGACCACCTGGGTTTTCCCCGGGTCAATAGTCATTCCAAATTCTTGCCACATTCCAAAGGCATGCAGGTTTGTAGGTCGATTGGCTTCTGTAAAGATAGAACTAGTGTGAACAGATGATCAGGGCTGAACAGCTCGTCTCCACACTGTATCTCTAAACTAAACAGAATTTTGGAAGATGATAACCAATGCATTCACCACCACCTCCCCCAAGATGTGGAAAATGCAAGTCATCAGGCCCCAAGGTTTCATCAGCTTTCCACACCATTAATTTCGCCCACACTTTTGCAGATCTGCGAGCACAAGCTATTTCAACTACCACATTCCCACAGAGGCATGCAGGTTTGTAGGCAGCACCCGGAGAAAACACAATTGGTACAACTGATGCCGAAACAAGTTCGTAAGCGATAGGAGCAGAATTAGGCCATTCGGCCCATCAAGTCTACTCCGCCGTTCAATCGTGGCTGATCTATCTCTCCCTCCTAACCCCATTCTCCTGCCGTCTCTCCATAACCTCTGACACCCGTACTAATCAACAATCAATCTGAAGGGTCTCGACCCGAAACATCACCCATTCCTTCTCTCCCAAGATGCTGCCTGACCCGCTGCGTTACACCAGTATTTTGTGTCTACCCAAGAATCTATCTATCGCTGCCTTAAAAATATCCATTGACTTGGCCTTAACAGCCTTCTGTGGCAATGAACTCCACAGATTCACCACCGTTTGACTCAAGAAATTCCTCCTCTTCTCCTTCCGAAAGGAACGTCCTTTAATTCTACGGCTGTGGCCTCTGGTCTTAGACTCTCCCACACAGATATGGCACACTGATGCCTCCAGTGTGTGCAGACTTGACTCGCCTCAGCAGGTATTGCTGCAGAGGTACATCTGATGACAGAACCAGGGGTCACAAGCACGCCCGAAACATCGACTGCCCATTCCCCTTCACAGATGCTTGGCCCGCTGAGTTCCTCCAGCTGTTCTCTATTATACTGCTGCAGATTCCAGCAAATTCCAGCATCTTTAGGAGGCAACTCTAAAGGACTTTGTAGGGGGAAAAAAACTGCAGAAGCTGGTTTAAATCGAAGGTGGACACAAAATGCTGGAGTAACTTAACAGGTGAGGCAGCATCTCTGGAGAGAAGGAATGGGTGACGTTTCGGGTCGAGACCTTCTTCAGAGAGCACCCGTGGTCAGGATCGAACCTGAGTCTCTGGTGCTGCAAAGCAGCTACTCTACCGCTGCGCCACCGTGCCACTCTCAGTGAGGTGCAGGTATAATTTAAAACCTGGGTTTTCTCCGGGTGCTCTGGTTTCCTCCCACAATCCAAAGACGTACAGATATGTAGGTTAATTGGCTTTGGTAAATGTTTTAAAAAAATTATCCCTAGTGGGTATAGGATAGGGTTAGTGTCCGGGGACTGCTGGTCGGCGCAGACCCGGTGGGCCGAAAGGGCCTGTTTCCACGCTGTATCTCTAAATTAAACTAAACGTACAGGTCTGAAGAAGGGTTTCGACCCGAAACGTCGCCCATTCCTTCTCTCCTGAGATGCTGCCTGAGTTACTCCAGCATTTTGCGATACCTTCTTGGTGTGTAGGATGGTGTTGGTGTACGGGGAACGCTGGTCGGTCGGTGCAGGCTTGGTGGGCCGAACGCCGCATAGCTCCATCTGCAGTCCCTTGCTGTACACAGCGATGGGGAATTCCTGTTACTGGGGCAATGAACTCGTGTTCTGAACCTGATGCCTCGTCCTGTTTCCAACAGTTAATCCTGTTCGGTTTGAGTAACCAGATGGTGGTGGATTTTAAAGAAGAAAACACAATGACATTTAAACACCTATTCTTGAAGGATTACACAGTGGAATCAGAAGGTTCCTTTACCGTGTATACACAGAGGGATGTTTACGATTCTATTTTCTACGCGGTTGACCAGGTATGTTGCTCCATTGCATTAGTTCCTGTCAGGAAATGGGCAGGAGCCCAAATCTCTCTTCTCGCACTCCAATTTGCAGTGTGAGGTAACCACACCTGGTGAATATTTATAGCTTGCTTTGTTAGCTTGTATGCTAATACGAATAACTATTGTTTTGCATTCCAGTGCCCTGCCAGATTAAATGAACTTGTATTGTTATGTAAGAAAATAACTGCAGATGCTGGTACAAATCGAAGGTATTTATTTCACAAAATGCTGGAGTAACTCAGCAGGTCAGGCAGCATCTCAGGAGAGAAGGAATGGGTGACGTTTCGGGTTTCGACCCTTCTTCAGACCGAAACGTCACCCATTCCTTCTCTCCTGAGATGCTGCCTGACCTGCTGAGTTACTCCAGCTTTTTGTGAAATAATTAATACCTTTGTATTGTTATGTGGTGCCCTGCATTGCACTTAAACAGGTGGCGATGCAGTTCTAATACAGGATGTACAGCAGCCAGCTTATGTCTGGCAGCACCTGACCATGACTGCATCAAAGCATGTCAATGATAAATGTTGGTCACAACACCATGGTTATGGCCATTTTGTTGTCGGACAAAGGGAAGCTTTGCGTTCATGTGATATGCCATTGGAAGTCATTTAGATGGGAGCACGGAGATGTTGAGAGGGCTATGGGTCGCACACTGGGGTACCTGTGTTCTGGAGTGCCCACATTGGAGTGTGGGTGGGTGGGTGGGAGGGGGGGGAACACCCAGTGTGTAGGAAGGAACTGCAGATGCTGGTTTATACCGAAGACAGACATGAAATGCTGGAGTAACTCAGCGGGACAGGCAGCATCTCAATAGACAATAGGTGCAGGAGGAGGCCATTCGGCCCTTTGAGCCAGCACCGCCATTTAATGTGATCATGGCTGATCATTCTCTATCAGTGGGCGGCACGGTAGCGCAGCGGTAGAGTTGCTGCTTTACAGCGAATGCAGCGCCGGAGACTCAGGTTCGATCCTGACTACGGGTGCTGCACTGTAAGGAGTTTGTACGTTCTCCCCGTGACCTGCGTGGGTTTTCTCCGAGATCTTCGGTTTCCTCCCACACTCCAAAGACGTACAGGTATGTAGGTTAATTGGCTGGGTAAATGTAAAAATTGTCCCTAGTGGGTGTAGGATAGTGTTAATGTGCGGGGATCACTGGGCGGCACGGACTTGGAGGGCCGAAAAGGCCTGTTTCCGGCTGTATATATATGATATGATATGATTGTACCCCGTTCCTGCCTTCTCCCCATACCCCCTGACTCCCCTATCCTTAAGAGCTCTATCTAGCTCTCTCTTGAATGCATTCAGAGAATTGGCCTCCGCTGCCTTCTGAGGCAGAGAATTCCACAGATTCACAACTCTCTGACTGAAAAAGTTTTTCCTCATCTCAGTTCTAAATGGCCTACCCCTTATTCTTAAACTGTGGCCCCTGGAGAGAAGGAATGGGTGCGGTTTCAAGTCGAGACATCTGCAGAAGTGTCTAAACCGGAAACGTCACCCATTCATTCTCACCAGAGATGCTGCCTGTCCCGCTGAGTTACTCCAGCATTTTGTGTCTACCTTCTGGGGGAGACCCAGTGTTCTTAAGTGTGTCCCTCCCCCCATCGGTGGAGAGGGGGGACAGAGATCTTGAGTCTTCGCGTATTTGTGTTTTGGAGACGACTCATTTTTAGACTGGGTTGCACTTCACCAAAAAAACTCATTTTGTCCCTGTGTGTGTTATTTTTAAGTTAGTCCCACCCGGCAATCTCTGACAAGGCAATTTGAGAGTATTTAGCAGGTCAGGCAGCATCTGTGGGAAGACAAACAATGAATGTTTCAGGCTGTATGGAAAACCCTGGAGACCAGGAGAGGTCTGCATTTATTTCTTGTGTTTATCCCGTGAAAGATTTTAGAGATACAGTGCGGAAACAGGTCCTTCAGCCCACCGAGACCGTGCCAACCTGCGTTCCTGTCCACCTGCACTATCTTGCACACTAGCGACAATTTACAGGTCAATTAACCTACAAACCTGCACAAACCAGTGGTAGAGTCGCTGCCTTACAGTGCCAGAGACCCAGGTTCGATCCAGACCACTGGTCCCTGTCTGTGTGGAGTTTGTACGTTTTCCCGTGAGCTGTGTGGGTTTTCTCCGGGTGCTCTGGTTTCCTCCCACACTTGGGTTAAATGGGCTTTGTTAAAAGGCCGTGTGCGGGTCATTAGTCGGCCCAGACTTGGTGGGCCGAGGGGCCTGTTTCTGCACTGTATCTCTAAACTAAAACAAAAATGTTTGTTCCTTTTTCAATTGGAGATGTTCTTCACATCAGTAAAGGAATACAAGCCTGTGGAAGACTGAGAAAGGTCAGCGTGTGACAGCATGCCCTGCCACATCAGTGTGTTCCCCTCTAAATGGATTGCTTCATTACTGAGACCTTCCCAATGCCGGCTGATGCTACCAATCTGGAAGATGCTAGCTTAAAGTGAGATCTCTTTGGCAGCATGGTTAGACACACAAGATAGGAAGCGTGAAGAAAAAATGAGTTTTCCAACTGACATACCAGGTCATTTTTAATCCTGGACCAAATTCGCAAAAGTTTTGGTGCATGCAAGTCCAAAATGGCTGCTGTATAACCTACTGTGTCGGTAGGAAATAATCTTTGGTCCTATAATATGAAGAATTCCATTGAGATACAAATCTTTTTTATAGTATCCCTCCCTGGTAAGATTCTGCGACTTATTGTATGCTTCTTTCCTGACTGATGACTCCCATTGCATATTAAATTGTTACCCCATTATTTACGCTCATCCCCCACCAATACATAGTACCTGGCTCTGCAAAAAATGTCTCTGGGACGCTACGCCTACGTGTTTGAGAATGACGCGAATCACACCGGCCTCCATCTCTGCCAGCGTTTTTACAAGAAGGGCAGCATCGACCCTGCAAACGACACCTTCAACATCAACCCCCTGGTGATAACAGGTGAGTGACTGCCACCACCACCAGCACAGGACCAGCCTCACCCCGCTCACTCCTCCTTCGTCCCTCCACCATCGGGCACAGAAGCGTGCAAACACACACCTCCAGCTTAGACAATAGACAATAGGTGCAGGATGAGGCCATTCGGCCCTTCGAGCCAGCACCGCCATTCAATGTGATCATGGCTGATCATTCTCAATCAGTACCCCGTTCCTGCCCTCTCCCCATACCCCCTGACTCCGCTATCCTTAAGAGCTCTATCTAGCTCTCTCTTGAATGCATTGAGATAATTAGTCTCCACTGCCTTCTGAGGCAGTGAATTCCACAGATTCACAACTCTCTGACTGAAAAGTTTTTCCTCATCTCCGTTCTAAATGGCCTACCCCTTATTCTTAAACTGTGGCCCCTGGTTCTGGACTCCCCCAACATTGGGAACATGTTTCCTGCCTCTAGCGTGTCCAACCCCTTAATAATCTTATGTTTCGATAAGATCCCCTCTCATCCGTCTAAATTCCAGTGTATACAAGCCTAGTCGCTCCAGTCTTTCAACATATGACAGTCCCGCCATTCCGGGAATTAACCTAGTAAACCTACGCTGCACGCCCTCAATAGCAAGAATATCCTTCCTCAAATTTGGAGACCAAAACTGCACACAGTACTCCAGGTGCGGTCTCACTAGGGCCCTGTACAACTGCAGAAGGACCGCTTTGCTCCTATACTCAACTCCTCTTGTTATGAAGGCCAACATTCCATTGGCTTTCTTCACTGCCTGCTGTACCTGCATGCTTCCTTTCAGTGACTGATGCACTAGGACACCCAGGCTGATATTGAATGCCTCGCAATGTATGGAGCTGTGTGTGTATGTGTGTTCATGCTAATTCTTCCCCCTCTTCTTGCAGACTGTGTGGGTGTGAGCCCCATGGAGACGGAGATGCGCAAGAACCTGACGCTAAAATTCTACAAGTAATGTTATCTTCATTTTTAAAATAAGTTCTTCCACGAACAACCCTCCCAAATCCGTGTTTTTGAAGAAGTCACTGGGAGGATTGATGAGGGGAAGTTGTCTTTTTGGACTTTGTCAAAGCCTTTCACAAAGTCCTGCATGGTAGGTTAATCTAGAAGGTTAAAGCTGATGGAATCTAAGGTGAGCTGGCCAGCTGGATTCAAAATTGGTTTGGCGGAAGGAATCAACGGGAGATGTTTTAGATTTTAATTGAGAGATACAGCGAGGGAACAGGCCCTTCGGCCCACTGAGTCCACACCGACCTGCAATCCACGCACACTAACACTATCCCACACACACTAGGAACAATTTACAATTTTACTACTGTACATTTACAATACAATACAATACAATATATCTTTATTGTCATTATACAGGGGTACAACGAGATTGGGAATGCGCCTCCCATACGATGCAATAAATTAATTAGCTAGTCAGTATTAATTTAAACAACCCAATGAAACAAATTGGAACAGTTTTAAAACAGAATAAAGTGCAAGTAGATCTGTGCCGGATCACTGTGCGATGTGACCATCCGGCTCAGCAGGACCGGTTCATAGCAGCTATGGCCCTGGGGATGAAGATGTTCCTGAGTCTGGAGGTGCGGGCGTAGAAGGCCTTGTATCGTCTGCCCGATGGTAGAAGTTCAAACAGACTGTTGCAGGGGTGTGAAGAGTCTTTGTGGATGCTGGTGGCTTTTCTGAGGCATCTTGTGTTGTAGATGCCCTCCAAGGCTGGTAGCTGTGTTCCGATGGTCCTCTGGGCTCTATGGACTACCCGCTGAAGAGCTCTCCTCTCTGCCTCCGTGCAGCTGAGATACCACACAGGGATGCCCTGTGTTAGGATGCTCTCTATGGTGCAGCGGTAGAATGTCGTCAGCAGTTGTTGGGGTAGACCAGACTTTTTCAGTGTTCTTGGGTAGAACAGTCGTTGCTGTGCCTTCTTGACCAGCGCAGCAGTGTTATTGGACCATGTTAGGTCCTCCGAAATGTGAGCGCCCAGAAACTTGAAGCTGGACACTTGAGTGCCATTTTGGAGTGTGGGCGTAAACCAGAGCACCCAGAGAAAACCCCCACAGGTTAAAGGGAGAACGTGCAAACTCCGTGCAGACAGCATCCTTTGTCTGGATCGAATCTGGCCTCTGGCGCTGTAAGGCAACAACTCTACCGGTGCTTCATCGTGCCACCCTAGTTGTGGAGGGATGTTTTTCAGATTGGAGGCTTGTCATCAGTGGAGTGCCAGCGGGTCCACTGTTGTTTATTGACATTAACTGTCCAGACGACAATGGAGCTAACATTGTTAGTGTAAGAAAATAACTGCAGATGCTGGTACAAATCGAAGTTATTTATTCACAAAATGCTGGAGTAACTCAGCAGGTCAGGCAGCATCTCGGGAGATGAAAGGTCTCGACCCGAAACGTCACCCATTCCTTCTCTCCCGAGATGCTGCCTGACCCGCTGAGTTACTCCAGCATTTTGTGAGCTAACATTGTTAGTAGGTTTGCAGATGGCATCAAAATGAATAGTTTAGTGGACGATAAGGAGGGATATCGCGTATTGCAGTAGGACCTAGATCAGTTGGGGAGGTGGGCCAAGGAATGGTGAATGGAATTTAACTGACAAATGTGTGTAGCTGCACTTTGATGTGTCAAACCAGGACTTACCTGGTGGGTGGTGGAGCCCTGACGAGAGTAGCCAGCTTTCCTCTACTTCTTACTCAGTCTGTTTAAGTAATATTTTGCTTTGATGTTGTAACCTTCATTTCCAAATACTCCCGTGGCATTTCCCCTGTTGCAATAACCACCTCCAGCCTTGACAACCATCTGCCATATCTGTGGTTGTCCATCTAATATATTCTGGAGATGGTCGCAAAATGCTGGAGTAACTCAGCGGGTCTGGCAGCATCTCTGGAGAAAAAGGAATGGGTGACGCTTCAGGTTGGGGGAGTCCAGAACCAGGGGCCACACAGTCTAAGAATAAAGGGGGGGGGGTTTAAAACCGAGGTGAGAAAAAACCTTTTCACCTGGAGAGTTGTGAATTTGAGGCAGTGGAGGCCAATGCACTGAATGAATTTAAAAGAGAGTTAGATAGAGCTCTACGGGCTAGCAGAATCAGGGGATATGGGGAGAAGGCAGGCACGGGTTACTGATTGTGAATGATCAGTCTGAAGAATGGTCTCGACCTGATACGTCACCCATTCCTTCTCCTGAGATGCTGCCTGACCTGCTGAGTTACTCCAGAGTCTGCAGAAGGGTCTCGACCCGAAACGTCACCCATTCCTTCTCTCCTGAGATGCTGCCTGACCTGCTGAGTTACTCCAGCGTTTTGTGAATAAATACCTTCGATTTGTACCAGCATCTGCAGTTATTTTCTTACACGATGAATGGCGGTGCTGGCTCGAAGGGCCAAATGGCCTCCTCCTGCACCTATTTTTCTTTGGAACAGTGAAATTCTTACATGCAGCAGCACAACAGAATATGTAAACATAGTACACTGTAAACAATATAATAAACGAGAGAGAAAAAAGTTCTGTGTGTGTGTGTGTATATATACATATACTCACAAATGCACATGTATGTATAGATCATATATTATATATATCTATATATAAATAACAATTTGAAGAACCGTCTGAAGAAGGGTCTCGACCCGAAACGTCACCCATTGCTTCTCTCCTGTGATGCTGCCTGACCCGCTGAGTTACTCCAGCATTTTGTGAATAAATACCTTCTATTTGTACCAGCATCTGCAGTTATTTTCTTACACTATATATCTATCTATATATATATATATAGATCATATATACAAACATACATATGCATAAACAAACGTACACACATAAAACAAACAATAACAGTGCAATAGTAGCATATAGCTTATTTGAGGTTGTAGTGTTTAATAGCTGAAAGGCCGTAGGGAAGAAGCTGTCCCTGAACCTGGACGTTACAGTTTTCAGGCTCCTGTACCTTCTTCCCGATGGCAGGGGTGAAATGAGTGTGAGACCAGGGTGGGTGGTGTGGGTCCCAGATGATGCTGGCTGCCTTTTTGAGGCAGCGCCTCTGGTAAATCCCTTCGATGGTGGGGGGGTTCGGAGCCGGTGGTGGACTGGGCAGTGTCCACAACTCATCCAGCACGGGAGGAGGCTAATTCGGCCCTTTGTGCTGGTGTGGCAAGGAAAGGCACGGAGGAGATTTGCGAGGATGTTGCCAGGACTCTAGGGACGAAATGTGTGTGAGTCAGCCGGGGCACAGGGAAGTGGGGAAAGGAAGATAAATAAAGGTGGGTTGTTTGTAGAAACAAGGAACTGCAGGCGCTGGTTTACAACAACAAAAAAAAGTCGGTGCTGGAGTGATTCATCGGGTCAGGCAGCATCGCTGGAGAACATGGATAAATGTTCTGTAGAAGAGTCCTGACTCAAAATGCCACGTCTCCATGTTCTCTACGGGGTGCTACCTGACCCACTTTACCAGCAAATCTGACCTGTTATTCCAGCACTTTGTTATTTATGAATGTTTGTAGGTTAGTTAGGTAAAAACGGAGAATACAATGTTCATACCATAACGTCGTAAGGGACCTAAGCATTATGAGGTTTGCGGTTGCAGCTCCTAGACTGTGGAACAGCATCCCTCTCCCCATCAGAACTGCCCCCTCCATCCACTCCTTTAAGTCCAGGCTCAAAACCTATTTCTACTCCCTAGCGTTTGAGGCCCTCTGAGGGGGCGCTGTGAACTGTTTATGTATGTGCTGTTATGTTTGTGTGCCATTGTATGTTCGTTTTCTTAGTACCTGAACTGATGTACAGCACTTTGGTCAACGTGGGTTGTTTTTTAAATGTGCTGTACAAATAAAATTGACTTGACTTGACTGTTCCTCCAGATTGCGTGGGACTTTGCCTTGCTGGCTGGTTAATTTAGTCACTGGAAAGCATTTTGGGTAGACACAAAATGCTGGCGTAACTCAGCGGGACAGGCAGCCTCTCGGGAGACGTTTCGGGTCGAGACCCTTCTTCAAACTTTTGTGGCTACCAATAGACAATAGGTGCAGGAGGAGGCCATTCGGCCCTTCGAGCCAGCACCACCATTCAATGTGATCATGGCTGATCGTTCTCAATCAGTACCCCGTTCCTGCCTTCTCCCCGTACCCCCTGACTCCGCTATCCTTAAGAGCTCTATCAAGCTCTCTCTTGAATGCATTCAGAGAATTGGCCTCCACTGCCTTCTGAGGCAGAGAATTCCAGATTCACAACTCTGACTGAAAAAGTTTTTCCTAATCTCAGTTCTAAATGGCCTACCCCTTATTCTTAAACTGTGGCCCCTTGTGACCACCTATTCCTTCTCTCCCGAGATGCTGCCTGACCCGCTGAGCTACTCCACCATTTTGTGTCTACCTTCGATTTTAATCAACACCTGCAGTTTTTCCTATTCATTAACTGTGGCCCAATGAGAGGGCAAGGCACACATTCAGAGACATCCTCCTGATACCTGTTCTGATTTGTGTTCTCAGGCTCATCGATGTGACCATCAGATTTACACTGAAGGCTATTAACATTCAAACAATCATCAACCATGAAATCCCAGATTGCTACACCTTTAACATTCTAGTAAGTGCCGTTTTCAAACTTACGTTTTCTCTCTAATTGGTTCTCTTAATTTTAGTTACGTTTAGAGATACAGCGCAGAAGCGGGCCCTTCAGCCCACCGAGTCCGCACCGACCAGCGATCCCCGCACACTATCACAATAGACAATGGGAGCAGGAGTAGGCCATTCGGCCCTTCGAGCCAGCACCACCATTCAATGTGATCATGGCTGATCATTCTCAATCAGTACCTACGCGATCCTACACTTTTTTACATTTAACCTACCAAGCCAATTAACCTACAAACCTGCACGTCTTTGGAGTGTGGGAGGATACCGAAGATCTCGGAGAAAACCCGCGCAGGTAACGGGGAGAACGTACAAACTCCGTACAGACAGCGCCCGCAGCCGGGATCGAACCCAGATCCCGAGCGCTGTGAGGCAGCAAGTTCACCGCTGTGCCACTTGCTGCCGATAATGTTGAGCATATTTAGTGCTAACTGTAGTAAGCCCCAGTATTCTCACTTCAGGTCAATGATGAAGGAATCGATCCAAAACTGAAAGCTTGTCCACGGGTGTAAATATTCACGACGCCCGAAATTCCATTGCCACGCTCCACATGGACCCCACCCCCTGTTCCCTGTTGGACTCCTCTCTTTCTCCCTCCCCCCCCCCACGCCCCCCTCATCCTCCAGTCCACCTGGGCAC
Organism: Rhinoraja longicauda; assembly: GCF_053455715.1. Classification (NCBI taxonomy): domain Eukaryota; kingdom Metazoa; phylum Chordata; class Chondrichthyes; order Rajiformes; family Arhynchobatidae; genus Rhinoraja; species Rhinoraja longicauda. The sequence continues at coordinate 5,413,856 of NC_135989.1, forward strand.
AGCCGGGCCTGGCACCCCCCCACTCCACACTGACCTCTCTCCCCCTTCACAGCGACACGGCAGCTGAGAAGGCTTCAGAAGTTCGCCGTCTCCCCGCCAACTCTCACCAACTTCTACAGATGCGTCGCGAAGAGCATTAAAAAAAAAAAATTGTTTAGAGATACAGCGCAGAAACAGGCCCTTCGGCCCACCGAGTCCGTGCCGACCAGCGATCCCCGCACACTAACACTATCCTACACCCACGAGGGACAATTTTTACATTTACCCAGTCAATTAACCTACATACCTGCACGTCTTTGGAGTGTGGGAGGAAACTGAAGATCTCGGAGAAAACCCACGCAGGTCACGGGGAGAACGTACACACTCCGTACAAACGGCGCCCGTAGTCAGGATCCAATCCCGAGTCTCCGGCGCTGCATTCGCTGTAAGGCAGCAACTCTACCGCTGCACCATCGTGCCGCCCTTTTATCGGGGTGCACCACAGCTTGGTTTGGTAACGGCTCCATCCAAGACCGCCAGAGAAACTGCAGAGAGGTGTGGACGCAGTCCTGCCCATCACGCAAACCAACCTCCCTTTCGTTACTCCATCTACACCTCACGCTGCCTCGGCAAGGCCAGCAGCATCATCAAGGACCAGTCTCACCCCGGCCACTCCCTCTTCTCCCCTCTCCCATCGGTCAAGAACTACAGATGTGAAAACGCACAGCTCCAGATTCAGGGACAGTTTATTCCCGGCTTATAGGCCTGAAAACAGCTGGGAAGAAACTGTCCCTGAATCTGGAGGTGTGCGTTTTCCTATCACCAACTAGAGGGTGGTTTGTCTTAATAATAATAATAATAATAATAATGCATTACATTTATATAGCGCTTTTCTAAAAACTCAAAGACGCTTTACATGGTTTACTAAAACATAGAAAAAATAAATCAATAAATAAGTAAACGAACAGAAAAGGAAAAATAAGGTGAGGTGACGGTCAGTGGTTGAAGGCAGTGCTGAACAGGTGAGACTTCAGTGATGTTTTGAATGTGGTGAGTGAGGAGGAGTCTCTGACGGTCTGAGGTAGTGAGTTCCAGAGGGTGGGAGCAGCGATGGAGAAAGCCCTGTCCCCCCAGGATCTGAGTTTGGTCCGGGTGGGGGGGGACAGGAGATTAGCAGCAGCAGAGCGGAGGGTGCAGGTGGGAGTGTGCCTGTGGAGGAGGTCAGTCAGGTAGGATGGGGCCAGGTTATGGAGGGCTTTGTAGGTCATGAGGAGGATTTTGTACTGGATTCTCTGGGGGATGGGGAGCCAGTGGAGCTTGTAAAGGACGGGGGTTATATGGGCACGGATTGGGGAGTGGGTGAGTAGACGGGCAGCGGAGTTCTGGATGTATTGGAGTTTATTGATGATTTTTTGAGGGTGAACCATAGAGGAGGCTGTTGCAGTAGTCCAGACGGGAGGTGATGAAGGCGTGGATGAGCGTTTCTGCAGCTGTGGAGGAGAGGGATGGACGGAGACGGGCGATGTTTTTGAGGTAGAAGAAGGCTGTCTTGGTGATGTGTTTGATGCCTTGAGCTGCCATTGGAGACCCTCGAACTATCTTTAATCTGATTTTTCTGGACTTTATCGTGCACTAAATGTTATTCCCTTTATCATGTACCTGTCACTGTAAAAGGCTCGATTGTTATCATGTACTAGACCAAGTGGACCTGTTGGGCCCAAACCTCTCCTGCATTGGTGCAGCACCCTCTCCTCTCCTCAACCTCAACTCCCCTCTCCCTTCTCCCCCAATCCCTCCTCCCCTCCCCCTCCCCTCCTTTTAAACTTTAAAATGTGAATAACTTTAAACATATAACTCCGATTTCAATAAAACTACTTGCATTATCACTAAAGTGACGACGGTGAGTAAGGTGGGCCTAAAATTGTCGCGCTATCGTGCACCGTTTTGGCTGAGGTTCAGTCACAGACAAGATAACAAACGAGAGTTTTCGTATATAGATAGTCTTTCTGCTGACTGGTTAGCACACAGCAAAGGTTTTTCACTGCACCTCGGTGCACGTGGCTATAAACTAAACTAAACCTGAACTGCTCTGCACTCCTCCCCAGCCCCATCAGCTCTGTGCGGGCATCTCTCCCACAACATGGGCGTCCCTCCCCCCCACACCACACTGACACCACGGCCCCTCTGCTCAGCGCAGATACGGCTTCTCCTGGCATCGCCCAGTCTCCCAGCCACCACTGCCCTGAGCCACATGCCAGCCGGGCCCTGTGGCTTATACAGGGTTCAGGGTTGAGAATGCTGAGGGTCCCGGTGTTGTGGCTGTGGGAACACCTTCACCCTGGCAGTGGGGGTGCGAATGTGGCTTACTGCTAACTGAAGGGACGATATGGCACTGAACTGCAGCTGTGATGTGTGAGAAGGAACTGCAGATGCTGGTTTAAACCGAAGACGGATACAAAATGCTGGAGTAACTCAGCGGGGCGGGCAGCATCTCTGGAGAGAAGGAATGGGCGACGTTTTGGGTCGAGACCCTTCTGACCGTCCAAGACCCTTCTTCACACCTTGCCTGATGGGGGAGGGGTGAAGAGGGAGTCTGAGAAGAGGCGAGACTGGTCCTTGATGATGCTGCTGGCCTTGCCGAGGCAGAGTGAGGTGTCGATGGAGTCAACGGAATGGAGGTTGACGCAAAATGCTGGGATCAGTCTGGAGAAGGGTCTCGCCCCGAAACGTCACCCATTCCTTCTCTCCTGAGGTGCTGCCTGACCTGCTGAGTTACTCCAGCATTTTGTGAATAAATACCTTCGGGGTAACTCAGTGGGACAGGCAGCATCTCTGGAGAGAAGGAATGGGTGACGTTTTGGGTCGAGACCCCTCTTCAGATGTTAGTTTGCCGACAGTCCTTTATTCATTTAAGGTCCTTCACACTGTATGTGCTGCCTTTGTACAGCTGTTAGATAAGTACAGGTGACCACGTTCCCTCTGGTTCTTTGTTCAGGGACAAACGTTTTGATGAAAGCTGAGCAGCTTTTCATAGCGGGCGGCCATTGTCTCTCCTGCAGTGTGGTGGACCGTCATTAGTTTATTATTGCGTGTATCGAGTGGCAGTGAAAAGCTTCTGTTGCGTGCTATCCAGCCAGTGGAAAGACTGTGCATGATAACAATATAGCCACCCACCGTTTATAGATGCACGACAAAGGGAATGTCGCGAATAACAAGTGCAAGATAAAGAACATAGAACTGGGCTTGCATTTGCAAGTCAAATCGCTGGCTGAGTGTTGTAACCCTGTTCTGTACGTCATCAGCTGGCACAAACTGAGTTAACATCTCACAGGCCCTTCGGCCCAACTTGCCATGCCAACCAAGATGCCCCATCTATACTAGTCCCACCTGCCTGTGTTTGGCCCATATCCCTCTAAACCTTTTCTTTGCAGGTATCTGTCCAAGTGTCTTTTAAATGTTGCAATAATACAAGCCTCAATAAACAATAGGTGCAGGAGTAGGCCATTCGGCCCTTCGAGCCAGCACCACCATTCAATGTGATCATGGCTGATCATTCTCAATCAGTACCCCGTTCCTGCCTTCTCCCCATACCCCCTGACTCCGCTATCCTTAAGAGCTCTATCTAGCTCTCACTTGAATGCATTCAGAGAATTGGCCTCCACTGCCTTCTGAGGCAGAGAATTCCACAGATTCACAACTCTCGGACTGAAAAAGCATTCAACTATCGTCTCTGGCAACTTGTTCCATATACGCACCACCCTCTCTATGGAAACATTGCCCCTTAGGCTCCGACTAAATCTCTTCCCCCCTCATCTTCAACCTATGGCCTCTGGTTCTTGATTAACCAGCTCTGGCTAAAAGAATAAGCCCATACCTCTCTTTCCGATCCAAGCTAGTCCTCCATCTCCCAGTGGGAAGAGTGTGGGAGATGTTTTTATTGTCGCGTGCACAGAGGTACAGTGAAAAGCTTTTTGTTGTCTGCTGCCCAGGCGGTCAGGGGCTTGGCTGCAAAGCCACCTTCTGGGTTTATCTCGGGAGGGAAGGAATGGGTGACGTTTCGGATCGAGGCCCTTCTTCAGTCCGAAGAAGGATCGCGACTCGAAACGCCACCCATTCCTTCTCCTCCGAGATGCTGCCCGACCCGCTCCGGCATTTTGTGTCTACCTTCGATTTAAACCAGCAGCTGCAGTTCTTTCCGACGCCTTCTGGGTTTCATTGTTTGGATTCCTTGAGAGAGCACGAGCTTTGGGAAGCTGGGATTTATATATTTCCAGCAGGAGGAGCAGTCGTTCTGCAGATGTGAGCAATATTTGACACACTGAAGAAATCAGTGTGTCAAAGGAAATGTTGGCGGCCGAACGGTTTCTGAAACCATGGGCATTTCCATATTACTGCAGCGCTCCCAAGGGATAATGAAGGTTTTTCATTCATTGTTTTGCGTAGGGTTAAGCAGTCTGTCATTTCCTGAAGGGTCTCATTATGATGCTACACAAACACATGATTAAAAGAGCATTGTAATGTCCAGCGTGTGAAGCCTGGGCTCGGTGGATTGAGCGGAGGAAACCACCAGAAGGTTCAACGGGCAGAAAGACGATCCCAGCAAAGCGTCGTGGAGCACAAACAGGGCAGAGTGAGATATGTAGGACACGTCTAACCATCCACTGCATCCCAATAGACAATAGGTGCAGGAGGAGGCCATTCGGCCCTTCGAGCCTGTACGCACCGCCATTCAATGTGATCATGGCTGATCATTCTCAATCAGTACCCTGTTCCTGCCTTCTCCCCATACCCCCTAACTCCGCTATCCTTAAGAGCTCTATCTAGCTCTCTCTTGAATGCATTCAGAGACTTAGCCTCCACTGCCTTCTGAGGCAGAGAATTCCACAGATTCACAACTCTCTGACTGAAAATGTTTTTCCTCATCTCGGTTCTAAATGGCCTACCCCTTATTCTTAAACTGTGGCCCCTGGTTCTGGACTCCCCCAACATTGGGAACATGTTTCCTGCCTCTAACGTGTCCAACCCCTTAATAATCTTTTATGTTTCAATAAGATCCCCTCTCATCCTTCTAAATTTCAGTGTATACAAGCCTAGTCGCTCCAGTCTTTCGACATATGACAGTCCCGCCATTCCGGGAATTTACCTAGTAAACCTATGCTGCACGCCCTCAATAGCAAGAATATCCTCCCTCAAATTTGGAGACCAAAACTGCACACAGTACTCCAGGTGCGGTCTCACTAGGGCCCTGTCCCCAGCCGTCCCGACTATGTCTTGCTGGTGGGGCCCGATAGGCCGGGATGAGAGAGTGAGGCCGGCGATCTGCACAACTCCCCCTCACTTAAACCCAAGTCAAGCGCAAGGCATGACTTCAACCTCGGCCAGCGTACCGCGTGCGGTTGGCGGCGATCCCAATCAGCGGTCGAAATAATAAGATTTCACCGTCAGGCGGACATTTCACCGTCCGGCGCGGCTCTGAAATAGGCTGCGGGATTTTTCTCTGCTCGCCGGGGGCTTCAATGTCGGGAGCCACGACCGCCCCGTCGTGCAGTGGCAGCGGCGACGTCTTCGCCCGCCCCGGATCGCGGGGCTTGAGTCGGCCCGCTGCGGACCTTTCACCATCCGACGCGGCCTGGAACGTGGCAAGTTCAACAGCCTGACCACGGGAGAAGACGGCAGGGGAAGAGAAAAGACATTCTGGCCTTCCATCACAGTGAGGAGGTGACTGGAGGAGATTCACTGTGATGGATGTTTCTTTTTGTTGTGTTTTGTGTCGGTTGGGGTTGTGTAATTTGCTTATTTTATTGCTCTTATTGTTGGACTGTGGGTGACGGAATCTCCTCCAAAAGACGGGTTTTTTGGATGACAAATAAAGATATCCTGAGATTGAAAGTGAAGTCACGGTCCTCTTCGAACCCGAAGGACGAACAACAATGTGGGAGCAACTGGAGGAAATGTGACTGTTGTTTCAATTTCTTTACAGATCCTGTTTGACAACAAGGCACACAGTGGCCGGATAAAGGTCAGTCTGGATAACGAAGTGTTCATCAAAGAGTGTGCTGACCCGAGTGTTACTGGATATGGTGAGCATACATGATAGACTTCCCTGTAATCAAACGTCTCCAAACTGGAAATGGTGGTCAGTCTGGGTTGGACATACAGCGTGGAAATGGGCCGCTCGGCCCACCGAGTCCGCACCGACCAGCGATCACCCTGAACACTAACACCATCCTACACTCACTCGGGACAATTTACAATTGGCGCAGCGGTAGAGTTGCTGCCTTACAGCGAATGCAGCGCCGGAGACTCGGGATTGGATCCTGACTACGGGCGCCGTCTGTACGGAGTGTGTACGTTCTCCCCGTGACCTGCGTGGGTTTTCTCCGAGATCTTCGGTTTCCTCCCACACTCCAAAGACGTGCAGGTATGTAGGTTAATTGACTGGGTAAATGTAAAAATTGTCCCTAGTGGGTGTAGGATAGTGTTAATGTGCAGGGATCGCTGGGCGGCGCGGACTCGGTGGGCCGAAGGGCCTGTTTCCGCGCTGTATCTCTAAATCTAAAAATCAATTAGCCTACAAACTGCACCTCTTTGGGGTGTGGGGGGGGGAAACCGGGTCACCCGGAGAAAGCCCACGGGGTCAGAGGGAGAACGTGCAAACTCCATGAAGACAGCAGCTGTAGCCGGGATTGAACCTGTGTCTCTGGCGCTGTGAGGCAGCAACTCTACCGCTGCGCCACCGTGCCGCCCTATTTACAAGCAAAAACATGGAGGATTTGGAAGTGATCGCGGAACTGTGGAGTTGTGGTGGCCAATAGACCATGGGTCACGTTGAGCGGTGGCTCAGTCACGTGGGTCAAAAGACCTGCTCCTACTTGGAGGCAAGGGACTGCAAATACCAGCTTACCAAATAAAGCATCAAGTGCTGAAATAGCCCAGCAGGTCAGGCAGTATCTCTGGAGGACACAGATCGGTGCTGCTTTGGGTCGAGACTCTTCTTCAGACCTTACTCCTACTTATTCCATGCATAAGTTCTCTACTCATTGAACCTCTGAAGCAGGGTCTCAACCAGAAACGTCACCCATTCCTTCTATCCCGAGATGCTGCCTGACCCGCTGAGTTGCGTTGAGTATAGGAGCAAAGAAGTCCTTCTGCAGTTGTACAGGGCCCTAGTGAGACCGCACCTGGAGTACTGTGTGCAGTTTTGGTCTCCAAATTTGAGGAAGGATATTCTTGCTATTGAGGGCATGCAGCGTAGGTTTACTAGGTTAATTCCCGGAATGGCGGGACTGTCAAATGTTGAAAGACTGGAGCGACTAGGCTTGTATACACTGGAATTTAGAAGGATGAGAGGAGATCTTATCGAAAAGTATAAGATTATTAAGGGGTTGGACACGTTAGAGGCAGGAAACATGTTCCCAATGTTGGGAGAGTCCAGAACAAGGGGCCACAGTTTAAGAATAAGGGGTAGGCCATTTAGAACTGAGATGAGGAAAAACGTTTTCAGTCAGAGAGTAGTGAATCTGTGGAATTCTCTGCCTCAGAAGGCAGTGGAGGCCAATTCTCTGAATGCATTCAAGAGAGAGCTAGATAGAGCTCTTAAGGATAGCGGAGTCGGGGGTATGGGGAGAAGGAAGGAACGGGGTACTGATTGAGAATGATCAGCCATGATCACATTGAATGGCGGTGCTGGCTCGAAGGGCCGAATGACCACCTCCTGCACCTATTGTCTAGTGCTCCAGCTTTTTGTTCCTTTGAGTTGACATGAACATTGACAACCTCTGAAACTTGGCCTGGTGGAAAGGCCGAGGAGCTGCAAGCTCCCGTTCATTTCTGCTTGTAACGTCTTTGCAGTGGGTTTACGAGCCATGGAAGTATTTATTTAATTGAAGGGTTTTTTCTTCTCCTCTCCTGCCCCTGCTCCCCTCCACCCCCGCTCTAGTTACAGGTAGGAATCAGGCGAGCCTCCTGACATTTGACACTTGCATCATCCTCTTGTGTGGACTATCGTTCGTCCTGTGCGTGAGGTCCATCGTTCAAGGTATCATGCTGCAACATGTGAGTTCAATCGTCCTACTGGACGGCATAGTAACGCAGCGGTAGACTTGCTGCCTTACAGCGAATGCAGCGCCGGAGACCCGGGTTCCATCCCGACTACGGGCGCTGTCTGTATGTACGATCCCCCCAGCGTGGGTTTTCTCCAAGATCTTCGGTTTCCTCCCACACTCCAAAGATGTGCAGGTTTGTAGGTGAATTGGCTTGGTAAATGTAAAAATTGTCCCTAGTGGGTGTAGGATAGTGTTAGTGTGCGGGGATCGCTGGGCGGCGCGGACCCGGTGGGCCGAAGGGCCTGTTTCCGTCCGCGCTGTGTCTCTAAAACCTAAAACTAAAACCCAAGATGGAGGGCGATAGAGGAAGGCTGCTGGCCTTCGTTGCAGGGTCACGTAAGAGGTGGCTGTGGGGTGACGGTGGATACACTTCATTGTCAATGTTCAAAGTTCCAGAATGATCTAGAATGCTCTAGAATGATCCCCGCCGACTGGTCGGCAGCAAATGTAACCCGACCCACTCATTACGAAATGAGTGAAAACCCAAACTGGGGGCGATCGACCAAGAGACGGTGTGGGGGCGCGGTGGTAGACTTGCTGCCTCACAGCGCCGGAGACCCGGGTTCAGTCCTGACTACGGGCGCTGTCTGTACGGAGTTTGCATGTTCTCCCTGCGACCGTGCTCGTTTGCTGAGATGAGGAAAAACTTCTTCAGTCAGAGAGTTGTAAATAGACAATAGACAATAGGTGCAGGAGTAGGCCATTCAGCCCTTCGAGCCAGCACCGCCATTCAATGCGATCATGGCTGATCACTCTCAATCAGTACCCCGTTCCTGCCTTCTCCCCATACCCCCTCACTCCGCTATCCTTAAGAGCTCTATCCAGCTCTCTCTTGAAAGCATCCAACGAACTGGCCTCCACTGCCTTCTGAGGCAGAGAATTCCACACCTTCACCACCCTCTGACTGAAAAAGTTCTTCCTCATCTCCGTTCTAAATGGCCTACCCCTTATTCTTAAACTGTGGCCCCTTGTTCTGGACTCCCCCAACATTGGGAACATGTTATCTGCCTCTAATGTGTCCAATCCCCTAATTATCTTATATGTTTCAATAAGATCCCCCCCTCATCCTTCTAAATTCCAGTGTATACAAGCCCAATCCCTCCAGCCTTTCAACATACGACAGTCCCGCCATTCCGGGAATTAACCTAGTGAACCTACGCTGCACGCCCTCCATAGCAAGAATATCCTTCCTCAAATTTGGAGACCAAAACTGCACACAGTACTCCAGGTGCGGTCTCACCAGGGCCCGGTACAACTGTAGAAGGACCTCTTTGCTCCTATACTCAACTCCTCTTGTTACGAAGGCCAACATTCCATTGGCTTTCTTCACTGCCTGCTCTACCTGCATGCTTCCTTTCATTGACTGATGCACTAGGACACCCAGATCTCGTTGAACTCCCCCTCCTCCTAACTTGACACCATTCAGATAATAATCTGCCTTTCTATTCTTACTTCCAAAGTGAATAACCTCACACTTATCTACATTAAACTGCATCTGCCATGTATCCGCCCACTCACACAACCTGTCCAAGTCACCCTGCAGCCTTATTGCATCTTCCTCACAATTCACACTACCCCCCAACTTAGTATCTTCTGCAAATTTGCTAATGGTACTTTTAATCCCTTCGTCTAAGTCATTAATGTGGAATTCTCTGCCTCGGAATTCTCTGCCTCGGAAGGCACTGGAGGCCAATTCTCTGAATGCATTCAAGAGAGAGCTGGATAGAGCTCTTAAGGATAGCGGAGTCAGGGTATTACGGGGAGAAGGCAGGAACGGGGTACTGATTGAGAATGATCAGCCATGATCACATTGAATGGCGGTGCTGGCTCGAAGGGCCGAATGGCCTCCTCCTGCACCTATTGTCTATTGCTCCGGTTCCCTCCCACACTCCAAAGACGTGCAGGTTTGTAGGTTAATTTCCTTTGATAAAATTGTAAAATTATCCCTAGCGTGTAGGATAGTGTTACTGTACGGGGTGATCGCTGGTCAGCTCGGACTCGGGGTCTAAAGAGACGTGAGAAACTGCAGCTGCTTGAACCGTGAGCTAAGAACAAAATGGTGGATGACCCCTGCGGGTCAGGCAGTATCGGTGGAGGGAAATGTACAGGTGAAGTTTAGTGTCTGGCCCCGAATCAAAATTTCAATCTGAAGAAGAGTCCCAACCCGAAACGCCACCCAACCTTTTTCTCCAGAGATGCTGCCTGACCCACTGAGTTACTCCAGCACTTTGTGCCTATCTCCAGTATAAACCAGCATCTGCGGTTCCTTCCGACACAACAAAGATGGGCGTCTTGGTCATTTGCAATACAGCACGGCTCTGACCTAGTTTAGTTTAGAGATACAGCCCGGAAACAGGCCCTTTCGGCCCACCGGGTCCGCGCCGACCAGCGATCCCCGCACACTAACACTATCCTACACCCACTAGGGACAGTTTTTACATTTGCACAGCCAATTAACCGACAAACCTGCACGTCTTGAGTGTGGGAGGAAACCGAAGATCTCGAAGAAAACCCCACGCAGGTCACGGGGAGAACAAGGGCCCACAGTTTAAGAATAAGGGGTAGGCCATTTAGAACTGAGATGAGGAAAAACTTTCGGTCAGAGAGTTATGAATCTGTGGAATTCTCTGCCTCGGAAGGGAGTGGGGGCCAATTCTCTGAATGCATTCAAGAATGAGCTAGATAGAGCTCTTAAGGATAGCGGAGTCAAGGGGTATGGGGAGAAGGCAGGAACAGAGTACTGATTGAGAATGATCAGCCATGATCACATTGAATGGCGGTGCTGGCTCGAAGGGCCGTATGGCCTCCTCCTGCACCTATTGTCTATAGAACGTGCAAACTCCGTATAGACAGCGCCCATAGTCAGGATGGAACCCGGGTCTCCGGCGCTGCACTCGCTGTAAGGCGGCAACTCTACCTCTATCACCGTAGATTGACAGTGTGCAGGAGCTGCGAAGAGATTTAAAACTGTGGATGTTAAATTGTTTGGCAAACCTCGTCCTCTTTATGCAGGAATTTGGGAGGTTTTTCCTCCAGAAGAACAAGAGGAATGTGTCATTAGCCACTCGCATGGAGTTTGTCAATGGCTGGTACGTGCTGCTGATAGTCAGCGACGTGTTCACCTTCGTGGGCACGGTCATGAAGATCGGAATCGAGTCCAAGGTACGTGACGTTGCGCCACGCCACTCTGCCGGTTACTGATCTCGTGTCTGCATTCAGTGTGGCAAAGACTGTCGACAAAACCCCGCTCTGAGCTTTGCATTCTGAGGAAGACGTCTCCCCCTGGGAATGACGATAGACACAAAATGCTGGAGTAACTCAGCGGGAGAGGCAGCATCTCTGGAGAGAAGGAATGGGTGACGTTTCGGGTCTCGACCTGCCTCCAGACGGGTCTTGACCCGAAACGTCTCCCATTCCTTCTCTCCAGAGATGCTGCCTGTCCCGCTGAGTTACTCCAGCTTTTTGTGTCTATCTTCGGCTTACCAAAACATTATGACCTGATGAGCCAAAACATTATGCCCACCTGCCTAATATGCTGTTGGTCCTCCGTGTGCAGCCCCATACGCAGCAGGGTGCGATGCACTGTGTATTGTGACACATTCCTCCCGTGACCGCCATTAACATTTTCTGTGACTTGTGCCACAGTCGACCTTCTGTCGGTTCGGACCAGACGGGATAGCCTTCGTTGCCCTCGCGCATCGATGAGCCTTGGGCGCCCAACACCCTGCCTGTCGCCGGTTTGTGGTTTGTCTCTCCTCGGACCACTGTCGGTCGGTACTCACCACTGCTGACTGGGAGCACCCCACAAGCCTTGCCGTTTCAGAGACGCTCTGACCCAGTCGTCTGGCCGTAACAATTTGTCCCTTGTCAAAGTCGCTCAGGTCTTTACTCCTGCCCATTTCTCCTGCATCCGACGCATCAACTTCAAGAACTAACTGACTTCACTTGCTGCCTAATATATCCCACCCCTTGACAGGTGCCATTGTTACAAGACAATCAACGTTATTCACTTCGCCTGTCAGTGGTCATAATGTTTTGGCTGATCAGTGTAAACCAGCATCTGCAGTTCCTTCTTACACATTCCCCCTGGGGATGAGCTCTTTTAGCGTCTTTTCCAGTGAAAGGGAAACAGTGTGTGTCCTAGATTAGGATCAGATCTGCGGGTGTTGGTGCAAAGGACATGTCCTTTATGTGAGAGGTTAACGTTTAATATGGCGCCGATCCTGGTGCCTCTTGCATGCGGTCTCAGTGGACTACTTCAGTACACTACTAAATCAGGGATCGTGCTTGGGCAAGCCAATACTTTACAGAACTTTATTGTCATCTCGTTCTCAACTTCCACCCCACCAACAAATCATCCGCCAACATTTCCGTCACCTACCACGGGACCCCACCACTGGCCATATCTTCCCATCCCCTCCCCTCTCCGCGTTCCGCAGAGACCGTTCCCTCCGTAACTCCCTGCTCCACTCGTCCCTTCCCACCCAAACCACCCCATCCCCGGGCACTTTCCCCTGCAACCGCAGGAGATGCAACACCTGTCCCTTTACCTCCCCCCTCAACTCCATCCAAGGACCCAAACAGTCTTTCCAGGTGAGACAGAGGTTCACCTGCACCTCCTCCAACCTCATCTATTGCATCCGCTGCTCCAGATGTCAACTTATTTACATCGGCGAAACCAAATGCAGGCTCGGCGATCGTTTTGCTCAACACCTTCGCTCAGTCCACGTTAACCAATTTGATCTCCCGGTGGCTGAGCACTTCAACTCCCCCTCCCACTCCCAGTCTGACCTTTCTGTAATGGGCCTCCTCCAGTGCCATAGTGAGGCCCAGTGGTATGAACGTTGACTTCTCCAACTTTAGATAGTTCCTTTGTCCCTCTCTTCCCCTCCCCCTTCCCAGTTCTCCCTCTATCTTCCTGTCTCCACCTATATCCTTCCTTTGTCCCGCCCCCCCGACATCAGTCTGAAGAAGGGTCTCAACCCGAAACGTCGCCCATTCCTTCTCCCCTGAGATGCTGCCTGACCTGCTGAGTTACTCTGGCAGTTTGTGAATAAATACTTTGATTTGTACCAGCATCTGCAGTTATTTTCTTATAAATCACCTTTAGGTCATCAGTGATAGGAGCAGATTAGGCCATTTGGCCCATCTAGTCTATTCTGCCATTTAATCATGGCTGATCTATCTCTCCCTCCCAACCCCATTCTCCTGCCTTCTCCCCATAACCTCCGGCACCTGTACAAATCAAAAATCTCTATTTCTGCCTTAAAAATATCCATTGACTTAACCTCAGCCACACATAACCTTGTTGCCTAACTTGGGTTTTACTTAGAGAGTTAGGTATAGCTTACAAACTAACAGAATCAAGGGATATGGGGAGAAGGCAGGAACAGGGTACTGATTGTGGATGATCAGCCATGATCGTATTGAATGGCGGTGCTGGCTCGAAGGGCCAAATGGCCGCCTCCTGCGCCTATTTTCGATGTGTTTCTATTATTGTCACTTGTAGAGAGACAGTGAAATGCTTTGTTTTGCATTCAATCCAGCACTGTCATACTTGAGTCCAAGAGTGCAACGATTGTGTAAAAATCTAGATTTCTGCTGATACCGTACATAGTCGCCAATTTAGGAATGGACCGAATTGTAAAGATGAAAAATTGTGAGCCAGTTAAAAAAAAATGGTTTCACTCTCGCCTTCCCCACCCCCCCCACCCCACTAATCTCATCTACATTGTGTTTAATCCATCCTGTCTGTCTTGTTTTTCAGAATTTTGCATCCTATGACCTGTGCAGTATTCTACTAGGAACCTCAACTTTGTTAGTCTGGGTTGGAGTGATTCGCTATTTAAGTTTCTTTCAGAAATACAACGTAAGTAAGAGTAATGTGAAATAAAGTCTAAACCTCCGCTCCTACAGAATCCTGCAGATTAGACCAAAAGAAAATTAGGTCAACACTATTTTGTAACTTTAGTTGCTGAAACCTCTGCTACTGTTTAATTAATCCATGGTTTAGCTTTGTCGCAGCTGCATTTACCTGTCTGACTTGGTCTTGAAACCTTACATTAATATCCCCATCTGACTCTCGCCCTCCCTCTCCCCTCTCCCTGCGCCACCATGCTGCCCCCACTAGAAGAAGCATCCTCTCCACATCAAAATCCACGTGGTTCCCTAAACCGATCTCAATCCCAGGAAGAGTTCCCCATGTTGGGGGAGTCCAGAACCAGGGGCCACAGTTTAAGAATAAGAGGTCGGCCATTTTGGACTGAGATGAGGAAAAACTTTTTCACCCAGGGAGTTGTGAATCTGTGGGATTCTCCGCCACAGAAGGCAGTGGAGGCCAATTCACTGGATGTTTTCTAGAGAGAGTTAGATTTTGCTCCTAGGGCTAAAGGAATCAAGGGATACGGGGAGAAAGCAGGAACGGGTTACTGATTTTGGATGATCAGCCATGATCATATTGAATGGCAGTGCTGGCTCGAATGGCCGACTCCTGCACCTATTTTCTATGTTTCCCCAAGGTTTAATAGTGGATAGGAGAAAAGTTAAAGCCACCACCACACGTTGTGTGAAAGAAGTAGTTCCTATTCCTGCCTCCAAACCACGTGGACTCGTTCTGATGTTACTTGTCCTATTTATGCTGAAACTTTTTCACCCAGAGAATTGTGAATTTGTGGAATTCTCTGCCACAGAAGGCAGTGGAGGCCGATTCACTGGATGAATTTAAGAGTTAGATAGAGCTTTTGGGGGCTAGCGGAATCGAGGGATATGGGGAGAAGGCAGGCACGGGCTACTGATTGTGGATGATCAGCCATGATCACAATGAATGGCAGTGCTGGCTTGATGGGCCAAATGGCCTCCTCCTGCACCTATTTTCTGTTTCTGTGTTTCTACACGCCTAACTCTGCAGGGATTCCTCAAGATGCCTTTCTGAACCAGGCTTTTGGTTTTCAACATTGTCCTAAGTGTTTTCCATCGAGCTCTCATTGTGCGATATATTTATCAGGTCACGGCTGGGGTGGGTGGTTGAGTGTGTGTGTGTGTGTGTGTGTGTGTGTCTACATGGCAGCTTCCGACCTGGGTCATTAATGGGCACTGCCTTCATTTCAGATCCTCATCGTAACTCTCCGAGCTGCTTTCCCAAACGTGATCCGGTTCTGCTGCTGTGTTGCCGTCATCTACATGGGCTACTGCTTCTGCGGATGGATAGTGCTGGGGCCTTATCACGACAAGGTAGGTCGGGACAAAGCTCCCAGAGTGAAGGGAGTGGGAGAAGTGGAGACTGGACTGCTGTTGGAGCTGGAGGGTGACACGGTGGTGCAGCAGTAGTGCAGGAGGTGCACAATAGGTGCAGGAGGAGGCCATTCGGCCCTTCGAGCCTGTACGCACCGCCATTCAATATGATCATGGCTGATCATCCAGCTCAGTATCCCGTACCTGCCTTCTCTCCATACCCCCTGATCCCTTTAGCCACAAGGGCCACATCTAACTCCCTCTTAAATATAGCCAATGAACTGGCCTCACCTACCTTCTGTGGCAGAGAATTCCACAGACTCACCATTCTCTGTGTGAAGAAATGTTTTCTCATCTCGGTCCTAAAAGACTTCCCCCTTATCCTTAAGCTGTGACCCCTTGTTCTGGACTTATCGAAACGTATAAGATTATTAAGGGGTTGGACATGTTAGAGGCAGGAAACATGTTCCCAATGTTGGGGGAGTCCAGAACCAGGGGCCACAGTTTAAGAATAAGGGGTAGGCCATTTAGAACGGAGATGAGGAAAAACTTATTTAATCAGAGAGTTGTGAATCTGTGGAATTCTCTGCCTCAGAGGGCAGTGGAGGCCAATTCTCTGAATGCATTCAAGAGAGAGCTAGATAGAGCTCTTAAGGATAGCGATATCAGGGGGTATGGGGAGAAGGCAGGAACGGGGTACTGATTGAGAATGATCAACCATGATCACATTGAATGGTGGTGCTGGCTCGAAGGGCCGAATGGCCTACTCCTGCACCTATTGTCTATTGACTTCACCAACATCGGGAACAATCTTCCCGCATCTAGCCTCTCCAACCCCTTAAGAATTTTATATGTTTCTATAAGATCCCCTAGTTTGAGTTAATGTAATTCTGGGTAAAATAATTTAGTTTAGAGACCCACGCGGCAACAGGCCCTTCGGCCCACCGAGTATGCACTGACCAACAATCCCCTCACACTAACACCATCCTGCACACACTAGGGACATTTTACACATACACCAAGCCAATTAACCTACAAACCTGCACTTCTTTGGAGTGTGGGAGGAAACCGAAGATCTCGGAGGAAACCCACGCAGGTCACGGGGAGAACGTACAAACTCCGTACGGACAGCGCCCGTAGTCGGGATGGAACCCGGGTCTCTGGCGCTGCATTCGCTGTAAGGCAGCAACTCTACCGCTGCGCCACCCAATCGTAGTTCCTCAAAGTCGGATCATGAGGTTCTGTGAGAGAAATGATGAAAGACAATAGACAATAGATGCAGGAGGAGGCCATTCGGCCCTTCGAGCCAGCACAGCCATTCAATGTGATCATGGCTGATCATTCTCAATCAGTACCCCGTTCCTGCCTTCTCCCCATAACCCCCTGACTCCGCTATCCTTAAGAGCTCTATCTAGCTCTCTCTTGAATGCATTCAGAGAATTGGCCCCCACTGCCTTCTGAGGCAGAGAATTCCACAGATTCACAACTCTCTGACTGAAAAAGTTTTTCCTCATCTCCGTTCTAAATGGCCTACCCCTTATTCTTAAACTGTGGCCCTTGTTCTGGACTCCCCCAACATTGGGAACATGTTTCCTGCCTCTAACGTGTCCAACCCCTTAATAATCTTATATGTTTCGATAAGATCCCCTCTCATCCTTCTGATGTCTGACCCACTGAGTTGCTCCACCATTTTGTGTATCTTCGTTTTAAACCGGCATCCGCAGTTCCTTCCTACATATGCCTATCTGAAGGTCTCTTAGATGAATCTCTTTGTCGCCTTGCAGTTCCGAACACTCTCGATGGTCTCGGAGTGTTTGTTCTCGCTCATCAATGGGGACGACATGTTTGTGACGTTCGCACACATGCGGCAGAAGAGTACGCTGGTTTGGTTGTTCAGCCAGGTCTACCTGTACACCTTCATCAGCCTCTTCATCTACATGGTTCTCAGCCTCTTTATCGCCCTCATCACTGGCTCCTATGAAGCCATCAAGGTTAGTAGCCGCAGGCCTGTGAGGACAGGGGGCGGGTGGCTCGGAAGACTTCAAGGTGTAGCTTGAGATACGCTGGATGGAGGAGAGTGGACAGAACAGGTGGCATTGGACCAGGGCCCAGTGTGAGCAGAGTTAATATGCAGAAAGGAAATGCCTGAGTTTTTAGATTTTAGATTTAGATTTAGAGATACAGTGCGGAAACAGGCCCTTCGGCCCACCGAGTCCGCGCCGCCCAGCGATCCCCGCACACTAACACTATCCTACACACGCCAGGGACAATTTTATTTTAATTTTTTTTACATTTACCCAGTCAATTAACCTACATACCTGTACGCCTTTGGAGAGTGGGAGGAAACCGAAGATCTCGGAGAAAACCCACGCAGGTCACGGGGAGAACGTACAAACTCCGTACAGACGGTGCCGGTAGTCAGGATCGAACCCGAGTCTCCGGCGCTGCATTCGCTGTAAGGCAGCAACTCTACCGCTGCGCCACCGTGCCGCCCAAATACCATTTGTTGGACTCAACCCGAGTGTTGCCTCAGTTCTGCTGCATGTGAGAACGGGTGTCAAGGGGCGGTCACGGTGGCGCAGCGGTAGAGTTGCTGCCCTACAGCGAATGTTGCGCCGGAGACCCGGGTTCCATCCCGACTACGGGCGCCGTCTGTACGGAGTTTGTACGTTCTCCCCATGACCTGCGTGGGTTTTCTCCGAGATCTTCGGTTTCCTCCCACACTCCAAAGACGTACAGGTTGTAGGTTAATTGGCTGGGTAAATGTAAAAATTGTCCTCAGTGTGTGTGGGATAGTGTTAGTGTGCGGGGATCGCTGGGCCGAAGGGCCTGTTTCTGCATTGTATCTCTAAACTAAACTAAAAATAAACTGAAGGGTTATGGGGAGAAGGCAGGAAAATGGGATTAGGAGGCAGAGATCAGCCATGATTTAATGTGCAGGAAGGAACAGTAGATGCTGGTTTACACCGAAGGGAGACACAAAAAGCTGGAGTAACTCAGCGGGACAGGCAGCATCTCTGGAGAGAAGGAATGGGTGACGTTTTGGGTCGAGACCCTTCTGCATGATTGAATAGCGGAGATAACTCGATGGGCAGAATAGCCTAATCTACTCCTGTAACTTGTGAACATGTGCGTTGAACACCGGAACGCAAACATCCTCTCTTCTCAGGACATTTTGCTGGAGTAACAGATGCTGCCTGACCCGCTGAGTTACTCCAGCACTTTGTGTAATTTTGTGTATTAACCTGCATCTGCAGTTCTTTGCTTCTACTTCCTCTCTTCTGGCATTGTGACAGAAGTCACAAGAAGGGCCAAAAGGCCTCCTCCTGCACCTATTTTCTAAGTCATGCGGTTGACAATACGATGGGTCGTCAACGCTCAGTCCACCTTGGCCGACACAATTTCTCGGTTGTGGAACATTTTAACTCCCATTCCCACACTGAGCTTTCTGTTCTGGGCCTCCTCCATTGTCAGAATGAGGCCAAATGCAAATTGGAGGAACACGACCTCGTATTATGCTTGGGCAGTTTACACCCCAGTGGTATGAATATTGATTTCTCTAGCTTCAAGGAACCCCTGCATTCCCCCTCTCTCCGTCCCTCCTGCACCCTAGTCGTCTGCTCGTCCCACTGTTCGCCTACATATATTCCTTCATTATTATCTCTTCCCCAGCCAACAATGGACCATTGTGGGCTCCACCTTCCCTTGGTCATCAGTGCCGGCTCTTTGTATACTTTGTGCCTTTTCATACCTCTAGTTTCCTTCTCCCATGGCTCTCTGTCTGAAGAAGGATTTCAACCCGAAACGTCGCCCATTAACTTTTCTCCAGAGATGCTGCCTGACCCGCTGAGTTACTCCATCTCGCGGCGCAATGGTAGGCTTGCTGCCTAACAGCGCCAGAGACCCGGGTTCGATCCCACCTACGGATGCTTGTCAGTACGGAGTTTGTACGTTCTCCCCGTGGCCTGCGTGGGCTTTCTCCAGGAGCTCAGGTTTCCTCCCGCACTCCAAAGACGTGCAGGTTTGTAGGCTAATTGGTTTGGTGTAATTGTAAATTGTCCCTAGTGTGTGTTAGTGTGCAGGGATCGCTGGTCGGCATGTTTCAGGCCCGTTGTGACTAACTGGGTGAACTTGTGTGGGTGGCTATTTCGCTCCAACCACACGGGGGTGCTGTTGTATCAAATGTGACCACTGGCCAATTTGCTTCAGCAAGCTTCCCCTTTGTCACAGGTAGACCCAAAATGCTGGAGTAACTCAGCGGGTCAGGCAGCATCTCGGGAGAGAAGGAATGCCTGACGTTTCGGGGCCAGACCCTTCTTCAGACTGTCTCGACCCGAAACGTCACCCATTCCTTCTCTCCTGAGATGCTGCCTGACCTGCTGAGTTACTCCAGCATTTTGTGAATAAATACCTCTGAAGTTAGAGAAGTCAATGTTCATACCGCTGGGGTGTAAGCTGACCGAACGAAATATGAGGTGCTGTTCCTCCAATTTGTGCTGGGCCTCACTCTGACAATGGAGGAGACCCATGACAGAAAGGTCAAGTCAAGTCAATTTTATTTGTATAGCACATTTAAAAACAACCCACGTTGACCAAAGTGCTGCACATCTGATTAGGAAAAAAAAGACTGGGAGTGGGAGGGGGAGTTGAAGTGCTGAGCCACCGGGAGATCAGGTTGGTTGAGACGGACTGAGCGAAGGTGTTGAGCGAAACGATCGCCGAGCCTGCGCATAGTCTCGCCGATGCAGAGACGTTGACACCTGGAACAGCGGATACAATAGACACCCCCCTTTGCCATTCTCTCCCTCAGCCCAAACGTCAACTCGAAATTAAAGGATTCACTCCGTGTGTGCAAATGTCCGCACTGCTGAGGTTTAATGAGTTCCAGTAGATTGTAGACACAAAAGGCTGGAGTAACTCAGCGGGGCAGGCAGCATCTCTGGAGAGAAGGAATGGGTGACGTTTTGTGTCTACCTTCTGAATCTGAATCAGAATTACCTTTAGTGTCATTCAAAATGAATTGAACGAAAATCATTGGCCACGCAGCCACAACAGTACAGGGTAAAAGACACAAGACACACAATTTTAACACAAACATCCATCACAGTGACTCCTCCAGACACCCCTTCACTGTGATGGAAGGCAAAAAAAATTATTCTTCTCTTCCCCCATGCTTCTCTCATGGACAGATAGTTCGACTTCTGCCTAGAAAGAAAGGGAATGCCGGGGCTACCTGAAGTTAGAGAAATCAATATTCGTACCAGCTATATACAGTATGCTACCATATTCATAGTAGATTGTAATTGCCTTGAGAATAAAAGGTGCCAAAGTAGAGATGGTCAAAAGCTTCAAGTTCTTAAGACTAAATATCACCAGCAATTTGATGTGGGCCAGCCACATCGAAACTGTGGCCAAGAAAGCACACACTTCCGTAGAAGGCTTACAATGTCTCCAACAATACCGTTGGGTTGTAGGCCATCCAAGCATAAAATGATGTGCTGCCCCTCCAGTTTGCATGTGGCTTAATTCTGGCATTGGAGGAGGCCTGGGAAAGGAAGAGAAAGGTCGGCGTGGGAGTGGGAAGGACAGTTGAAATGGGTAGCAATTAACCATTGAGTTAACCATTCAGTAGACCTTGACGGAATGAGCGCAAGTATTCAGCAAAATGGTTGCCCAATCTATGCCCAGTCTCGCCATGGTAATGGAGGCCTGGTCTATGCCCAGTCTCGCCATGGTAATGGAGGCCCGATCTATGCCCAGTCTCGCCATGGTAATGGAGGCCCAGTCTATGCCCAGTTTCGCCATGGTAATGGAGGCCCGGTCTATCTCTCCACTTATCACTGCAACAATAAACTCCTCCCTGTCCACTGGCATCGTCCCGCCATCCCTCAAAATCGCTGCTGTCACCCCCATTCTGAAAAAACCTGGTCTCAACCCTGACACCCCAAACAACTTCAGACCAATCTCCAACCTACCCTTTCTGTCCAAAGTTTTGGAACGTGCTGTAGCTTCCCAACTCAAATACCACCTCTCTACCAATAACCTGTATGAAACTTTCCAATCCGGATTCCGCTCCAACCACTGTACTGAAACTGCGCTCCTCAAAATCACAAACGACATTCTCCTCTCCTCCGACGCTGGCAACCTCAACATCCTCATCCTACTTGACCTCAGCGCCGCCTTTGACACCATAAATCACTCCATTCTCCTCACCCGACTTGAAACCTCCCTTAACATCACCGGCACAGCCCTATCCTGGTTCAAATCTTACCTCTCTGACAGACACCAGTTCATCTCCATTAACAACTGTAAATCCCTCACCGCTCCCCTCCCCCAAGGTGTCCCCCAAGGCTCAGTCCTTGGCCCCCTCCTCTTCATCCTCTACCTGTTCCCCCTTGGTCAATTAATCCGCCGTCATGGTCTCAACTTCCACTGCTTCGCCGATGATATCCAGCTCCTCATCTCCACCAAGTCAATCTCCTCCACCACACACTCTACACTGACAAACTGCATTACTGAAATAAAATCTTGGCTTCAATCAAACTTCCTCAAACTCAATTGCAACAAATCTGAAATCATTATCATTGGTCCAAAAATGCTCACCAAATCCACCCAAAACTTCATCCTCAACATTGATGGTCTCCCAGTATCCACCTCACCTCACATCCGGAATCTTGGAATCATCCTTGATCAAACCCTCTCCTTCGACAAACACATCAAACACATCACAAAGACAGCCTTCTTCCACCTCAAAAACATTGCCTGTCTCCGTCCATCCCTCTCCTCCACAGCTGCAGAAACCCTCATCCACGCCTTCATCACCTCCCGTCTGGACTACTGCAACAGCCTCCTCTATGGCGCACCCTCAAAAATCATCAATAAACTTCAATACATTCAAAACTCCGCTGCCCGTCTACTCACACACACCTCGATCCGTGACCATATCACCCCCGTCCTTTATAAACTCCACTGGCTCCCCATCCCCCAGAGAATCCAGTACAAAATCCTCCTCATAACCTACAAAGCCCTCCATAACCTGGCCCCATCCTACCTGACCGACCTCCTCCACAGGCACACTCCCACCTGCACCCTCCGCTCTGCCGCTGCCAATCTCCTATCCCCCCACATCCGGACTAAACTCAGATCCTGGGGGGACAGGGCTTTCTCCATCGCTGCTCCCACCCTATGGAACTCACTACCCCAAACCGTTAGAGACTCCCCCACACTCACCACATTCAAAACATCGCTGAAGTCTCACCTGTTCAGTACTGCCTTCAACCACTGAAGGTCACCTCACCTTCTGTCTCCTTTCTCTGTTCATTTATTTATTTACTTATTTATCTATTTATTCATTTCCCCTATGTTCTCAAAATCTCTGTAAAGCGTCTTTGAGTATATGAAAAGCGCTATATAAATAAAATGTATTATTATTATTATTATTATGCCCAGTCTCGCCATCGAAATGGAGGCCCGGTCTATGCCCAGTCTCGCCATGGTAATGGAGGCCCCGGTCTATGCCCAGTCTCGCCATGGTAATGGAGGCCCCGGTCTATGCCCAGTCTCGCCATGGTAATGGAGGCTCGGTCTATGCCCAGTCTCGCCATGGTAATGGAGGCCCGGTCTATGCCCAGTCTCGCCATGGTAATGGAGGCCACATTGGGAGCAGATACAGGTGCTCCTCGACTTACGATGAGGTTACGTTCCGATAAACCCATCGTAAACCGAACATATCGCAAGTCGGAAATGCATTGGATACACCTGATCACGGGGCCGGAAGCGAGCTGTGGCTCACTGCTGTTGCCCGGCATTTGCACCATCCTCGAGTCAAAATATCGTAAGTCGGGGAGCATCTGTAATGTTGAGGGAATCCTTTGAATGGAGGGCGTGTGTGGAACATAGTAATTGGCCGCCTTTGGGAAGGAGACAAACTGTGGTGACCGAAGAAGGGTCTCGACCCTAAACGTCACCCATTCCTTTTCTCCAGAGATGCTGCCTGACCTGCTGAGTTACTCCAGCATTATGTGTCTACTCTGGCGACGTGTTGGTGTGGGAAGGAACTGCCGATGCTGGTTGACACTGACGATCGACACAAAAAGCTGGTGTAACTCAGCGGGACAGGCGGCATCTCTGGAGAGACGGAATAGGTGACGTTTCGGGTCGAGATCCTTCTTTATCTTCGACTTAAACCAGCATCTGCAGTTCTATCCTACACATGTTATTCCTGCATCCTGCCCAAAGTTTGTCCATCGGAAGCAAACCTCCAACTTCCAAGGAATAGGTGACGTTTCGGGTCAAGAACCTTCTTCAGACCTGAAACGTCACCTCTTCCTTTTCTCCAGAGATGCTGTGTGACCCGCTGGGTTACTCCAGCTTTTAGTGATGTGTTGGTGTCTCTGTCCGTCTGACAGTTACCCAGTGTGATTGTTGTTTGTGTGGCTCCTCTGTTTCAGCACCACGGGATCAGTGGGGTGCACCCCATCGAGCTGCGCGAGTTCATCGCGGAGTGCACGGATGCTCCAAACTCTGGAAAGTTCCGCGAGGTGGAGAGCTCGGTCTGCTCCTTGTTCTGTTGCTGTGACAGGTGAGAGGGGGTGGGGGCGCTGGGGGAAGCACCGTGTTCTGGAGGGGGGTGGGGCGCTCTGTGCCGTGGGGCGCTGTGTTCCGGGGGCAGCGTCTGAGCGTGGCCTTGCTCTGGCGGTGGAGGAGGCAGTGTGAGCTGTGAGGAAGATGCTTTGAGGTTGCAGGGTGACTTGGACAGGTTTGTGTGAGTGGGCGGATGCATGGCAGATGCAGTTTAATGTGGATAACTGTGAGGTTTTCCACTTTGGTGGTAAGAATAGGAAGGCAGAGTATTATCTGAATGGTGTCAAGTTAGGAAAAGGGGACGTACAACGAGATCTGGGTGTCCTAGTGCATCAGTCACTGAAAGGAAGCATACAGGTACAGCAGGCAGTAAAGAAAGCCAATGGAATGTTAGCCTTCATAACAAGAGGAGTTGAGTATAGGAGCAAAGAGGTCCTTCTGCAGTTGTACCGGGCCCTCGTGAGACCGCACCTGGAGTACTGTGTGCAGTTTTGGTCTCCAAATTTGAGGAAGGATATTCTTGCTATTGAGGGCGTGCAGCGTAGGTTTACTAGGTTAATTCCCGGAATGGCGGGATTGTCATATGTTGAAAGGCTGGAGCGACTAGGCTTGTAAACACTGGAATTTAGAAGGATGAGAGGAGATCTTAACAAAACGTATAAGATTATTAAAGGTTGGGCACGTTAGAGGCAGGAAACATGTTTCGCAATGTTGGGGGAGTCCAGAACCATGGGCCACAGTTTAAGAATAAGGGGTAGGCCATTTAGAACGGAGATGGGGAAAAACTTTTTCAGTCAGAGAGTTGTGAATCTGTGGAATTCTCTGCCTCAGAAGGCAGTGGAGGTCAATTCTCTGAATGCATTCAAGAGAGAGCTAGATAGAGCTCTTCAGGATAGCGGAGTCAGGGGGTATGGGGAGAAGGCAGGAACGGGGTACTGATTGAGAATGATCAGCCATGATCACATTGAATGGCGGTGCTGGCTCCAAGGGCCGAATGGCCTCCTCCTGCACCTATTGTCTATTGGCAGAAAGGCTGGCATGGGAACAAGAAGGAGTTAAAATGGTTGGCGACCGGCTCGAGTGAGCTTTTGCATGCCAAATCCACCCAGTCCTTGTCAAGTATTGAACTTTTTAGTTTAGTTTAGGGATACTGCAGGGAAGCAAGCCCTTTGGCTCACGAGTGCATGCCGACCAGCGATCATCCTATAGATTTTAGATTTTTAGATTTAGAGATACAGCCCGGAAACTGGCCCTTCGGCCCACCGAGTCCGCGACGCCCAGCGATCCCCGCACATTAACACTATCCTACACCCACTTGGGACAATTTTTACATTTGCCCAGCCAATTAACCCACATACCTGCATGTCTTTGGAGTGTGGGAGGAAACCGAACATCTCGGAGAAAACCCACGCAGGTCACGGGGAGAACGTACAAACTCCGTACAGACGGCGCACTGTACACCAGTACTATCCTGCACTGGGGACAATTTACAATTTTACCAAAGCCAATTACCAACGCTGTTGCGCAGCGGTAGAGTTGCTGCCTCACATCGCCGGAGACCCGGGTTCCATCCCGACTATGGGCGCTGTCTGTACGGAGTTTGTACGTTCTCCCCATGACCTGCGTGGGTTTTCTCTGAGATCTTCTGTTTCCTCCCACACTCCAAAGACGTGCAGGTTTGTAGGTTAATTGGCTTGGTAAATGTAAAAATTGTCCCTAGTGGGTGGAGGATAG
Organism: Rhinoraja longicauda; assembly: GCF_053455715.1. Classification (NCBI taxonomy): domain Eukaryota; kingdom Metazoa; phylum Chordata; class Chondrichthyes; order Rajiformes; family Arhynchobatidae; genus Rhinoraja; species Rhinoraja longicauda. Next base: position 5,439,487 of record NC_135989.1, read on the forward strand.
TGTTAGTGTGCGGGGATCGCTGGGCGGCACGGACCCGGAGGGCCGAAGGGCCCGTTTCCGCGCTGTATCTCTAAATCTAAAGAAATAATTAACCTACAAACTGGTTTTACTATCATTTGTCCCGAAATGGAGCAATTAAATTATTTATTGCATCAGCACAATAGACATGTAAATGTATGTTTTGCAAGCAACTGTTTCACTGAATACTTGGCTAGGCCGCAAAGATCTACTGGAGCTCTATTGGAGTTTAAATGCTGAGTCTTGAAGCACCGTCAGTAAACACCAAAAAAAGGTTCAGTCTAGATATTTAAAAAACAAATAATAATAGTACAAAGACAAACAATGCCCACAAAACTCTGCAGTTCAGGGCTTTCACCCATTCACACTAGTTCTATGTTATCAAACTTTCTCATCCACTTAGTGGGACAATTTACGAGGGCCAATTAACCTACAAACCCGCACGTCTTTAGGGCGTTGGAGGAAACCCACACGGTTACGGGAAGGACGTGAAAACACCACACAGTCACGGGGAGAACGTGAAAACACAACACAGACAACACCCAGGGTCAGCATCGAAGACAGTGGAGGCCAATTCACTGGATGAATTTAAAAGAGAGTTAGGTCGAGCTCTAGGGGCCAGTGGAATCAAGGGATACGGGGAGAAGGCCGGCACGGGTTACTGATTGTGGATGATCAGCCATGATCACAGTGAATGGCTCGAAGGGCTAAATGGCCTCCTCCTGCACCTGTTTTCTATGTTTCTATGAACCTGGGTCTCTGGCACTGTGAGACAATAGACAATAGGTGCAGGAGGAGGCCATTCGACCCTTCGAGCCAGCACCGCCATTCAATGTGATCATGGCTGATCATTCTCAATCAGTACCCCGTTCCTGCCTTCTCCCCGTACCCCCTGACTCCACTATCCTTAAGAGCTCTATCCAGCTCTCTCTTGAATGCATTCAGAGAATTGGCCCCCACTGCCTTCTGAGGCAGAGAATTCCACAGATTCACAACTCTCTGACTGAAAAAGTTTTTCCTCATCTCAGTTCTAAATGGCCTCCCCCTTATTCTTAAACTGTGGCCCCTTGTTCTGGACTCCCCCAACATTGGGAACATGTTTCCTGCCTCTAACGTGTCCAACCCCTTAATAATCTTATACGTTCCGATGAGGCAGCAGCTGAGCCACTATTCTGCCCTCAGTCCAAGTCATTCAGATGTACAGACCCACCACCGACTTCCCGGCACCCTCGGTTCCAGAGTCTTTGTGGGTTATCCGCTTTATCAGACCAGTAGAGGTCACGGCCTCATTGGAGTCCAACGGCGCTGGGATGGTTTGCCGAGATACCGGCAGGCAAAGTCGGCCTCGGAAGTCGGCTATGGGAACGGATCTGCCGGCTCCGGCTGGGCCAGAGTTCCAGAGCCTCGGGCAGCAGATTCGACCGCTGTGCAAGTCCCAATGAGGACGAGATCAACTCATAGGCAGTATATTTTCGAGGGTACCTCCGGGTAGGTTGGGGGGGGGGTGTCCAGATGTCAACGTCTCTGCATCGTCGAGGCTAAGCGCAGGCTCGGTGATCGTTTCGCTCAACACCTTCGCTCAGTCCGTCTCGACCAACCTGATCTCCCGGTGGCTCAGCACTTCAACCTCCCCCTCCCACTCCCAGTCTGACCTTTCTGTCATGGGCCTCCTCCATTGTCAGAGTGAGGCCCACCGCAAATTGGAGGAACAGCATCTCGTATTTTGCTCGGGTGCCTTGCACCCCAGCGGTATGAACATTGACTTCTCTAACGTCAGAGGTATTTATTCACAAAATGCTGGAGTAACTCAGCAGGTCAGGCAGCATCTCAGGAGAGAAGGAATGGGTGACGTTTCGGGACGAAACGTCACCCATTCCTTCTCTCCTGAGATGCTGCCTGACCTGCTGAGTTACTCCAGCATTTTGTGAATAAATACCTTCGATTTGTACCAGCATCTGCAGTTATTTTCTTACACTCTCTAACTTCAAATAGTCCCTGCTTCCTCTTTATATCCCCTCCCCCTTCCCAGTACAAGTCTGCTTGTAATGCTGTCCGGATTAGAGGATGTGCCAGGCCACAAGTTGCCGGTGGTGGACAAAGGCCCCAGCTCAGAACCCTGTGGAACTCTGAGTTGGATAACAGCTGTGACTAGGTTAGTTGGTCAGTTGTATTATGTTGGTGCTACCCGGGGTCAGATTGCCTGGCGTGGGGGAGCTGGAGCTTGATCGCCCCGACATGGAGGGCCTGACCACTGGCCATGGAAGCAAAGATCGTCCTGTCAACGGAAGGCTCGAGGCCCCCCGAGAACATCGAAGGGAAAAGATTGAACTATTTTTTTGCCTTCCATCACAGTGAGGAATGTGGAGGAGTCACTGTGGTGGATGTTCATGTTAAAATGTACTTTGTGTGGGTTTTTTTGTTTTGTATTGGCATGACTGTATGGCAAATCAAATTCCCTAGTGTGTTGCAAAACATACTTGGCTAATAAAGTGTGATTATAAAGTATGGCACGGTGGCGTAGCGGTAGAGTTGCCGCCTTACACCGAATGCAGCGCCGGAGACTCAGGTTCGATCCTGACTACGGGCGCCGTCTGTACGGAGTTTGTACGTTCTCCCCGAGACCTGCGTGGGTTTTCTCCGAGATCTTCGGTTTCCTCCCACACTCCAAAGACATGCAGGTTTGTAGGTTAATTGGCTGGGTAAATGTAAAAATTGTCCCTAGTGGGTGTAGGATAGTGTTAGTGTGCGGGGATCGCTGGGCGGCGCGGACTCGGTGGGCCGAAGGGCCTGTTTCCGCGTTGTATCTCTAAACATAAAATCTAAATTATGATTATGCACCAAAATCTAATTGCAATCTGTCTCCCCTGCAGAATGACCACGTATGAGGAGACACTATTGGTGAACTGACCCACTTGAGGAAGCTGCTCGTGATCCCAGCTGCCTGAGTGCATCCCACACTAAACCCTCCGGGAAGCCTCCGGACTCTGGGAAGGCCTCGTCATGACGATCTTGAGGTGATACCGGAGAACAACTTGGTGCATCTGTTCCCAGGAGACTTGTATATTTGCTGGTATCGTTGACGCCACACTCAATGATCGGAGGAGTGACCAATATATTTATTGCACAGTGGAGTGCAGGTTCCTATGTGTGTCGATTTGAAGGGAACATTTCAGAGACAATCATGTTCATGATCTTAACATTGAGAATTGGAGGCCTTGCGATCTCACCTGGACCTTTCCACTGCCTCTCCAAATCTGCACAGAGTAGTAAACACAATGATGGCCGGCTCTCTCAATGGTTGAATAGATTAGATCCACAACTAAACACAGGTCCACAGTCTCTAGATAATTACACATTGCCAAAACTTTTATTTCAGATTGTCAGCAGATTATAATTTCAGGTGCGGGTCCACCACTGGTTTTCCGTCACGCTCGGTTCCAGAGCCTTTCTGGATTCTCCGATTTGCCGGATCAACAGAGGTCGCGGCCTCCGAGAGGAGTCCAGCGGTACCGGAACGTTCCGCCTGGGCCGCCGAGGAGCCGAGATACCAGAGTTCCAGAGCCCCGGCCGCAGGGAGCAAATTCAACCCGCCGATCGTCCGCGGAAGTCCCGATGAGGTCGAGATCGGCCGCCTCACGCGGCCTGGGGGATGTCAGGGGCGTATCTCAAGTGCACCCTCGTGACTTTGCTCGGATTAAAGGAGCTGCCCGACCACCAGTTGCCGAAACATCGGTGGTGGACCTGCCGTTCGGTAATGTTCTCATCTACTGGAGAAGACCCCTTCTTCGTGCATTTCCTACTTTTAGCTGCACTCGTGAACAAATTAGAAATGGTGGGGAATAAAACTGGAAGCACGATGGTTGTCCAGCTTTGAGACATTTAGCATTAGCCGGCACCACTGTTCATTTAGACTCTGGCTCCGTGTTCTCCAGAGATGATGCCTGACTCCCTGAGTTACTCCAGCACTTTGAGTTCAAATTGAACTTAAGGCTGTTGATTTTTCCTCCCACCTCTGTTTGATCGAGGAGTTTAATTGCTGAGTGGACCAACCCGCGGTTTTAATTGGTAAGCAGCGCGTACAAATTACGTGCGGAAAAGCAGCCCATTTCTGTCTTCAGACTGTTTATTGATCCGTTCAGTCATCAGCCAGTGGATACGCTAGGACTTGTGAACTATCAAAAGGATTAATCTGCAGTAAACTGCCCACACAGCCCATCCAATGCTTTGTGGACAAAAGGTGCTGGAATGCAAATCAATGAACAATTAAGCCACATTTATCACAAAAAAATAATATATATCCCCCATATATATTATCTCCCTAAGATAGACACAATGCTGGAGTCACTCAGTGGGTCAGGCAGCATCTCTGGAGAAAAGGAGTAGGTGACGTTTTGGATCAGAGCCCTTCACTGCCTGACCCGCTGAGTTAACTGGCAGTGTAAACTGGCATCTGCAGTTCCTTCCCACATATGTTATGTCCCTCTTGTGTTTCGATGACCAATCAACTCATTTAATAAACTAACAACTAAAGTATAAAATCAACACATATTGAAAATTAGTCACAATCATATACATTGCCAAAATTATCAGAATGAGTTTCTTTGATTGAAGATCAAGAACGGTCCCGACCCAAACTATTGCCTATCCATGTTCTCCAGAGATGCTGCCTGACTCGCTGAGTTACTCCAGCACTCTGCGTCCACCTATCACTTGCCAGGCTTTGTTCCGCACCCACCTCTCTCCCAGCTTTTTCCCTCCAACTACAATCAGTCTGAAGGGTCTCAAGCCGAAACATCACCTATCCATCTTATTCCTGCCAGACACAAAAAGCTGGAGTAACTCAGCGGGTCAGGCAGCATCTCTGGAGAGAAGGAATGGGTGACGTTTCGGGTCGAGACCATTCTTTATCTTCGATTTAAACCAGCATCTGCAGTTCTATCCTACACATGTTATTCCTGCATCCTGCCCAAATCTTGTCCATCGGAAGCAAACCTCCAACTTCACCCAATACTGCTGGTATCTATGATTGATTAGACAATAGGTGCAGGAGGAGGCCATTCAGCCCTTCGAGCCAGCACCGCCATTCAATGTGATCATTGTAGACCTAGATAAGCTGCTGAAGCTGTTTAAGGAACTGACAGCCTAAATTTTTTTAAATTATGTTTTAAACATCAGTATTTACTCACAAAATGCTGGAGTAACTCAGCAGGTCAGGCAGCATCTCAGGAGAGAAGGAATGGGTGACGTTTCGGGTCGAGACCCTTCTTCAGTCTGAAGAGGGGTCTCGACCCGAAACGTCACCCATTCCTTCTCTCCTGAGCTGCTGCCTGACCTGCTGAGTGAGTTATCCCAGCATTTTGTGAAATAAATACCTTCGATTTGTACCAGCATCTGCAGTTATTTTCTTACTTTTTAAACATCAGTCATCTTTTTGTAATAAAACTTGATTGAAGAGCACAAAAATTTAAGTTCTGAAAATTTGTAAATCTAGTTTTAAATTTGTTAGCTTGTCGCACAAAGTGCTGCTACAGTGTATTTTGGTTTACAGGATGCACTCTACACCACTGCCAGCTCTCCTCAAGGAAAGGGTGGAAGATAACAAGTGTGCACACAAACAATCACTGTCCATTGAAGCTGTGTGGTTTTTGGACTTTAGACTTTAGTGATACAGGGCAGAAACAGGCCCTTGGGCCCACCGAGTCCGCGCCGAACAGCGATCACCCTGTGCAGAAGCACTATTCCACACACAATATCCAGAAGCCAATTAACCTACAACCCTGCTCGTCTTTGGAGTGTTGGAGGAGACCGGAGCACCCGGAGAAAACCCACGCTGGTCACGGGGTGAACGTACAAACTCCGCACAGACAGCACCCGTAGTCAGGATGGAGGAGCAGTCTCTGGCGCTGTAAGGCAGCAATTCTAACGCTGTGCCGCCATAACGCCTTTACACTTTCCGTTTGCTGGGATGGTATCTCTCTGGTCTAGTTTGTGACCGCAGTCCGGCTGCCTCTGGTGTTGTTACCATGCCTGCTGGGGCTGTCTCTCTTGGTCCCGCAGCGATTTTCAGAGAGAAGTTCACTGGCACTTAATAACATGGGCAGTGCAGTGGTAGAGTTGCTGCCTTACAGCACCAGAGACCCGGCTTAGATCCTGACTACAGCTGCTGTCTGCGGAGTTTGTACACTCTCCCTGTGACCACGTGGATACTCTCCGGGTTCTCCGGTTTCTTCCCACGTTCCAACGATGTACAGGTTTGTAGGCTAAAAGAAAAAACTGCAGATGCTGGTCTAAATCGAAGGTGGACACAAAATGCTGGAGTAACTCAGCGGGTCAGGCGGCATCTCAGGAGAGAAGGAATGGGTGACGTTTCTGAAGAAACGTCACCCATTCCTTCTCTCCCGAGATGCCGCCTGACCCGCTGAGTTACTCCAGCATTTTGTGTCTACCTCAGGCTAATTGGCTTGTTAAAATCTTAAATTGTCCCTGGTGTATGTTGGACCGTTCTAGTGTATGCGGGGATCGCTGGTCCACGCGGAATCGGTGGGCCAAAGAGCCTATTTCTACGCTGTATCTCCAAACGTAACATTTTTAATTCGACCATAACACAAGTTCAGAATTTGGCCATTGAGCCCTACTTTGACATTCCATCATGACCGATCTATTTTTCCCCTCTCCTCCCCGCTCTCCTGCCTTCTCCCTGTAATGTTTGGCACCCGTACTAATCAAGAACCTTTATCAACCTCTGCTTTTAAAAAATACCCGGTCAGGGTGGCACAGCGGTAGAGTTGCCGCCTTACAGCGAATGCAGCGCCGGAGACCCGGGTTCCATCCCGACTACGGGCGCCGTCTACGGAGTTTGTACGTTCTCCCCGTGACCTGCGTGGGTTTTCTCCGAGATCTTCGGTTTCCTCCCGCACTCCAAAGACGTGCAGGTATATAGGTTAATTGGCTTGGTAAATGTAAAAATCATTCCTGGTGAGTGTAGGATAGTGTTAATGTGCGGGGATCGCTGGTGGGTGCGGACCCGGTGGGCCGAAGGGCCTGTTTCCGCGCTGTATCTCTAAACCACCCAATGACTTGGTCTCCACAGCCGTCTGTGGCAATGAATTCCACAGATTCGCCACCCTCTGGCTGAAGAAATTCCACCTCATCTCTTGTCTAAGCCTTCGAGGCCTCGCCTCTAATTCCAGCTCTGGTTCTGGACTCTCCACTCTAGCTGAGGATAGATTTGCAGCAGAGGCAATCTATTCATTGGGAGTTGGGATTTGGAGTGCCATCATCATTGGTTCCAAAGCTGCTCAAAATGTAAGGAGCCCTTTTGAAATAAAATTTTAATGTTTGAAAACTAGATTTGAAAATGATCTTGATTCAATCCTTGCAAATGGTTTGTCTACTTATACTAGCCTGGCTGCTGCTTGATTGAGAGTGTGGGCCTCTAACTGTGACCGGCTAAATGTAGAAACATAGAAAATAGGTGCAGGAGGATAGCAGAGTCAGGGGGTATGGGGAGAAGGCAGGAACGGGGTACTGATTGTGAATGATCAGCCATGATCACATTGAATGGTGGTGCTGGCTCGAAGGGCCGAATGGCCTCCTCCTGCACCTATTGCCATTTGGCCCTTCCAGCCAGCACCGCAGATGCTGGATTACACAAAATGATGCAGTGCTGGAGTAACAGCGGGTCAAGCAGCATCTGTGGAGCGCAAAAGGACACTGGTCCGGACCTGAAATAAGTTCATAGGTTCTAGGAGCAGACGAAGGCCATTCGGCCCATCAAGTCTACTCCGCCAATCAATCATGACTGACCTATCTCCCTCTCAACCCCGTTCTCCTACCTTCTCCCCATAACCCCTGAAACCCTTATGCCACTTATCCACGTTCTCCAGAGATGCTGCCTGACCCGCTGAGTTACTCCAGCACTTTGTGTCCTTTTGCTGTTAGCAGGATGTGGGGGATGTGGTCAGAGATAAGATCATGAGAGGAATAGATCGGGTAGATGCACAGAGTCTCTTGCCCAGAGTGGGGGAATCGAGGAGCAGAGGACATAGGTTCAAGTGGAGGGGTAAAATATTTAACAGGAATCTGAAGGGTAACCTTTTCACACAAAGGGTGACGGGTGTATGGAACAAGCTGCCGGAGGATGTAGTTGAGGCTGGGACTATCCCAACGTTTAAAAAACTGTTAGACATGTACATGGATAGGACACGTTTGGAGGGATATGGACCAAACGCAGGCAGGTGGAACTGGTGCAGCTGGGACATTGTTGGCCGGTGTGGGCAAGTCGGGCTGAAGGTTCTGTTTCCACACTGTATGACTATGAGAGACGGTACCAAGAGTCATCAACAGTGTAAAAGTCGTCTGCTAGCCATGTGGTGATGGTGTGGCACTTTGATAATGTCATGTTGGTCTTCCGTCTGTACTCTGTGCCCAGCAGCCTCTCCTCCCATGCCCTCTTACGTACAGGCCAATGTCCACTGCTTTATCTATTTTCCTGTAGCACGGTCCTTGGTGAAGATGCAGCCTAGACTGATGCCGACAAAAAGGAGCGTGCTGCGTATCCGCCGCGTGAAATAAAAGCGCGTTGTACATTCTGAGGCACTGGCGACGTGGCAGCGCAGAGGCTGGAGAGTTAAAGTGGCGCAGCGGTAGAGTTGCTGCCCCACAGCGCCAGAGACTCGGGTTCGATCCTGACTACGGGTGCCGTCTGTACGGAGTTTGTACGTTCTCCCCGTGACCTGCGTGGGTTTGCTCCGGGTGCTCTGGTTTCCTCCCACACTCCAAAGACGTGCAGGTTTGTAGGTTAATTGGCTTCTGCAAATCGTCCCTGGTGCGTAGGATAGAACTAGTGTTCGGGCAATCGCTGGTCGGCGCGGACTCGATGGGCCGAAGGGTGTGTTTTTATGCTCTACCTCTAAACTAAATGGAACTAAATCAGAAAGTAGAAATTTAAGTCTGAAGAAGGGTTGGAATTAGGGTTGCCAACTGTCCCGTATTAGCCGGGACATCCCGTATATTGGGCTATTATTGTTTTGTCCCATACGGGACCGCCCTTGTCCTGTATTAGGCCCGGGGGGGGCGCTGTAGGCCCGGACAGTGTAGGCCCGGGGGTCGCTGTCGGCCTGAACAGTGTAGGCCCGGGGGTCGCTGTCGGCCTGAACAGTGTAGGCCCGGGGGCCGCTGTCGGCCTGAACAGTGTAGGCCCGGGGGCTGCTGTAGGCCTGAACAGTGTAGGCCCGCGGGCCGCTGTCGGCCTGAACAGTGTAGGCCCGGGGGCCGCTATAGGCCCGGACAGTGTAGACCCGGGGGCCGCTGTAGGCCCGGAGGCCCGGGCGCCACCTAATGGAAGTTGCGTAGCAACCCTCCCGGCTCGGGCGGCCGCCATTGGTGGAGCGGGAGCACGTGGCCGCTGGCTGGGTGAGGTCACGTGGGGCGCGGGCCGGTGACGTCACCTTGTCCCGTATTTGGGAGTGAGAAAGTTGGCAACTGGCGACCCTAGTCACAACCCAAAACGTCACCTGTACGTTCTCCGGAGATGCTACCTGTCCCGCTGAGTTATTCCAGCATTTTGTGTCGAAACTAAATCAGTCTCGGGTGTGATTTGTCTCGTGAGGTGAAAACAGAGTCCATTCCCCACCCTGAGTTCTGGTTCGGGTTTTGAGCGCAGCCATGTTTCTCCAGTGCAGTCAGTGGATGTGTTTGACCCTCTTTCCCAGTGTCAGGCAGCTGGTGCCGAAGTTTGTATGCCAGAGCGATAAATCTTATCCTCTGACCCTTCTACGGATCATTCTGGAAGCTTGGCTTCCATCTGGTGATGCCTTGTGTTCCCCTCAGCCTACAGTTGGACCAGCTGACTGGCACAAAAAGCTGGAGTAACTAATAACAATCATATACATTGCAAATATTATCCAAATGAGTTTCTTTGATAGAAGATCAAGAACGGTCTCGATCCAAAATATTGCCTTTCCATGTTCTCCGGAGATGCTGCCCGACCCGCTGAGTTACTCCAGCACTCTGTGTCCACCTATCACTCGCCAGGCTTTGTTCCGCCCCCATCTCTCTCCCAGCTTTTTCTCTCCAACTACAATCAGTCTGAAGGGTCCCGAGCCGAAACGTCCCCTATCCATCTTATTCCTGCTTGACCCAAAATGCTGGAGTAACTCAGCGGGACAGGCAGCATCTCTGGAGAGAAGGAATGGGTGACGTTTCGGGTTGAGACCCTTCTTCAGTCTGAGATGCTGCCTGTCCCGCTGAGTTACTGCAGATTTTTGTGTCTATCTACCTGCACAGTTGGCCCAGCTCTTCAGTTTTGAAGCGGTCACGGTGGCGCAGCGGTAGAGTTGTTGCCTCACAGCGAATGCAGCGCCGGAGACCCGGGTTCCATCCCGACTACGGGTGCTGTCTGTACGGAGTTTGTACGTTCTCCCCGCGACCTGCGTTAATTGGCTTGGTAAATGTGGAACAAAATTGTCCCTAGTGGGTATAGGATGGTGTCAGTGTGCGGGGATCGCTGGTCGGCATGGACCCGGTGGGCCGAAGGGCCTGTCTCCACGCGGTATCTCTAAACTGAATGATGTGGAAAACTCGTACAGTTTGCGATGGACCTTGTCAGAGTCGCTTGCTAAATATGCGCATCTTTCATGGCCAGGGCCTCCATCAATCTATTCGAGGGATCAGAAGGCCCAGGGTGGGGCGGCACGGTGGCGCAGCGGTAGATTTTACTGCCTTACAGCACCAGAGACCCGGGTTCGAACATCACGCAGAGAGTCACCACGCTGGACGCCATCTTGCAAATTCTAAGTCTTTTCAGAGACTTGATTTTGCAAGTGGCGCAGGAAGGTCATAAGGGACAGGAGTAGAAATGGGCCATTCGGCCCATCAAGTCCACTCCGCCATTCAATCATGGCTGATCTATCTCTCCCTCCTAACCCCATCCTCCTGCCTTCTCCACATGACCCCTAACACCCGTACTAATCATGAATCTATCTGTCTCTGCCTTTAAAATCCACTGATATTTGTAAATGGTAAATGTAAAAATTGTCCCTAGTTGGTGTAGGATAGTGTTAATGTGCGGGGATCGCTGGTCGGCGCGGACTCGGTGGGTCGAAGGGCCTGGTTCCGCGCTGTCTGTCTAAACTAAATTTTTACATATACCAAGCCAATTTACCTACATACCTGCATGTCTTTGGAGTGTGGGAGGAAAGTGAAGATCTCGGAGAAAACACACGCAGGTCACGGGGAGAACGTACAAACTCCGTGCAGACGGCGCCCGTAGTCGGGATGGAACCCGGGTCTCCGGCGCTGCATTCATTGTAAGGCAGCAACTCTACCGCTGCGCCACCGTGACCGCCCCGATTCTCCTGAATCTTGTCCAGTGTGAGCTGGCATTGACTCCTGTTGTAACCTAGTTGTACCGTGTCTGGGCCTCACCCATTCCCCATCCTGTAAACTCTCCTGTTTGTGCAAGCAGGCACAGCGGGTTGAAAATAATTCTTGTGCGATGAAACATTGTAAAACCAATAAACTACAGCAGTTTATATGAAATTTACAGATGATCATAATCTTTCTTCATAGTAAGCTTCAACTTGCATTCCCTGGAAGATGCCGCACGAAAACGGGCCCTTCATCCCACAGAGTCTGCATCGATCATCGATCTCTCTTTAGACTTCAGAGGTAGAGTGTGGTGACACCCCTTCGACCTGCCTAGTCAGTGCAGACCAGAAATTAACCTGTGCACTTGCACTATATTACACATGGGGTTGCCAACTGTCCCGTATTAGCGGGACATCCTGTATTTTGGGGTAAATTGGTTTGTCCCGTACGGGACCGCCCTTGTCCCGTATTAGGCCCGGCCCGGGCGCTGTAGGCCCGGACACAGTAGGCCCGGACGGTGTAGGTCCAGACGGTGTAGGTCTGGACAGCACGGGCGCTGCCTAACGGAGGTCGCGTAGCAACCCGCCTCCCGGCGCGGGCGGCCGCCATTGTTCGAGCGGGAGCACGTGACCGCTGGCTGGGTGAGGTCACCTTGTCCCTTATTTGGGAGTGAGATAGTTGGCAACCCTAATTACACACTAGGGACAATTTACCAAAAACCCATTAACCTACAAACCTATACGTATTTGGAATGTGGGAGGAAACCGGAGCACCCGGAGAAAACCCACGTGGACAATAGACAATAGGTGCAGGAGGAGGCCATTCGGCCCTTCGAGCCAGCACCGCCATTCAATGTGATCATGGCTGATCATTCTCAATCAGTACCCCGTTCCTGCCTTCTCCCCATACCCCCTGACTCCGCTATCCTTAAGAGCTCTATCTCGCTCTCTCTTGAATGCATTCAGAGAATTGGCCTCCACTGCCTTCTGAGGCAGAGAATTCCACAGATTCACAACTCTCTGACTGAAAAAGTTTTTCCTCATCACAGTTCTAAATGGCCTACCCCTTATTCTTAAACTGTGGCCCCCTGTTCTGGACTCCCCCAACATTGGGAACATGTTTCCTGCCTCTAACGTGTCCAACCCCTTAATAATCTTATACGTTTCGATAAGATCTCACGGTGAGAACGTACACACTCCGTACAGACAGCACCCGTAGTCAGGATGGAAGCCGGGCCTCTGGCGCTGTGAGGCAGCAACTCTACCGCTGCGTCACTGGTACCAGTTCACACCAGCTCTATGTTATCCCACTTACTCACGCAATCCCACATAGTTGGCCAATGAACGTGCACACCCTCACATCTTTGGGATGTGGGAGGAAACTCAAGCAGTCGCGGGGAGAACGTGCTACCTCCGTACAGAGAGCAGCCGAGGTCAGGATCGAACCCAGGCCTCTGGCGCTGTGAGGCAGCAACTCTATCGCTGGGCCACCCATGTCTAGCATCGCCACCCAGTGAACCACCAGCGTTGACCAGAGGACCTCCTGATCGTGGATCTACGGCTGACACCCATCTGACGGTGAAGCTCGTTGGTGTGGATGACAATAAAGGGTGGGGATGGAACCAGGGTCTCTGGTGCTGTTTGGCAGCAGCTCCCCCACCTGCGCCACCCTTTGTGTCTGTATTTTTAATAAATTTAATATTTGTATGCCGCAAGTATACACTCGACAAGATTTGGCATTCTCTTCTAGTTTAAACCTGAAACCTAAGAGCAAATAAAGACTGCCTCCTGTGTTTAGTTCAATTTATTATTGTCAAGGTGTACATATCCAAGTGCTCCGGTTTACTCCCACATCCCAAAGACGTGCAGGTTTTGTAGGTTAATTGGCTCCTGTAAATTGTGTCTATTTTAGCTTATTGTCACATGTACCATAGAAAATAGGTGTAGGAGGAGGCCATTTGGCCCTTCAAGCCAGCACCGCCATTCATTGTGATCATAGACAATAGGTGAAGGAGTAGGACATTTGGCCTTTCGAGCCAGCACCACCATTCAATGTGATAATGGCTGATCATTCTCAATCAGTACCCCGTTCCTGCCTTCTCCCCATACCCCCTGACTCCGCTATCCTTAAGAGCTCTATCTAGCTCTCTCTTGAATGACAATAGACAATAGACAATAGACAATAGGTGCAGGAGTAGGCCATTCAGCCCTTCGAGCCAGCACCGCCATTCAATGCGATCATGGCTGATCACTCTCAATCAGTACCCCGTTCCTGCCTTCTCCCCATACCCCCTCACTCCGCTATCCTTAAGAGCTCTATCCAGCTCAGAGAATTGGCCTCCACTGCCTTCTGAGGCAGAGAATTCCACAGATTCACAACTCTCTGACTGAAAAAGTTTTTCCTCATCTCCGTTCTAAATGGCCTACCCCTTATTCTTAAACCGTGGCCCCTGGTTCTGGACTCCCCCAACATTGGGAACATGTTTCCTGCCTCTAACGTGTCCGACCCCTTAATAATCTTATATGTTTCAATAAGATTCCCTCTCATCCGTCTAAATTCCAGTGTATACAAGCCTAGCCGCTCCAGTCTTTCAACATATGACAGTCCCGCCATTCCGAGAATCAACCTAGTAAACCTATGCTGCACGCCCTCAATAGCAAGAATATCCTTCCTCAAATTTGGAGACCAAAACTGCACACAGTACTCCAGGTGCGGTCTCACTAGGGCCCTGTACAACTGCAGAAGGACCGCTTTGCTCCTATACTCAACTCCTCTTGTTATGAAGGCCAACATTTCATTGGCTTTCTTCACTGCCTGCTGTACCTGCATGCTTCCTTTCAGTGACTGATGCACTAGGACACCTAGATCTCGTTGTACGTCCCCTTTTCCTAACTTGACATCATTCAGATAATAATCTGCCTTCTTATTCTTACCACCAAAGTGGATAACCTCACACTTATCCACATCAAACTGCATCTGCCATGCATCCGCCCACTCACACAACCTGTCCAAGTCACCCTGCAACCTCACAGCAGCTTCCTCACAGCTCACACTGCCACCCAGCTTTGTATCATCTGCAAATTTGCTAATGGTACTTTTAATCCCTTCATCCATGATCATGGCTGGTCATCCACAATCAGTAACCCGTGCCTGCCTTCTCCCCATATCCCTTGATTCCGCTATCCCTGAGGGCTCTAGGGTACCTCTGTACCGAGGTACAGTGAAAAGCTTTCTTTGTTTGTGTGTTGTCCAGTCAGTGGAAAGACTGCACACGATTGCAGTCAATCCGTCCACAGTGTGCAGATACAGGATAAAGGGTATAGCGTTTAATGCAAGGTGAAGTCTGATTAAAGATAGTCCGAGGGTCTCCTATGAGGTAGATGGTAGCTCAGGACCGCTCTCTAGTTGGTGATGGGACGGTTGTGTTGCGTGACAACAGCTGAGAAGAATGTCCATAAATCTGGAAACGACTGAGATTTCTGTAGGTGTATCTCAGGATCCATCGTTCTGAATTTGACTGACAATTTAGTATGGCTGTAAGGTAATCGAGTTTCACTGTACCTTAATTGGTCCACATGACAGACCTTTGAAACCTTTGATTATTCAAAATCCAAGGTGAGGTAAAATTGGATTAATAGACAATAGGTGCAGGAGGAGGCCATTCGGCCCTTCGAGCCAGCACTGCCATTCACTGTGATCATGGCTGATCATCCACAATCAGTACCCCGTTCCTGCCTTCTCCCCATTTCCCTTGACTCTGCTATCTTTAAGAGCTCTATCTAAAGGGTGGCGCAGCGGTAGAGTTGCTGCCTTACAGCGAATGCAGCGCCGGAGACTCGGGTTCGATCCTGACTACAGGCGGCATCTGTACGGAGTTTGTACGTTCTCCCCGAGACCTGCGTGGGTTTTCTCCGAGTAGTTCGGTTTCCTCCCACACTCCAAAGACGCGCAGGTATGTAAGTTAATTGGCTGGATAAAATGTTAAAAATATATTTAAAATTATCCCTAGTATGTGTAGGATAGTGTTAATGTGCGGGGATCGCTGGGCGGAGCGGACTCGGTGGGCCGAAGGGCCTGTTTCCGTGCTGTATCTCTAAATCTAAAAAAAAAAAAAAGCTCTTGAAAACATCCAGTGAATTGGCCTCCACTGCCTTCTGAGGCAGAGAATTTCACAGTTTCACAACTCTCTGGGTGAAATAGTTTTTCCTCATCTCAGTTCTAAATGGCCTACCCCTTATTCTTAAACTGTGGCCCCTGGTTCTGGATTAAATATAGTACGAGGGCCTCTATAGGGTAGATGGTGGGTCAGGACTGCTCTCTAGTTGGTGATGGGATGGTTCAGATGCCTGATTTGGGAGTTGGCTTGTTCATACATTCTAGGAGCAGAATTAGGCCATTCGGCCTATCAAGTCTACTCCGCCATTCAATCATGGCTGATCTATCTTCCCCTCCTAACCCCATTCTCCTGGTACACTATTCCCTGGAGCACAGGAGGATGAGGGGAGGGTTATAGACCAAACACGGGCAGTTGGAACTAGTGTAGCTGGGACATTGCTGGCCGGTCCGGGCAAGTTGGGCCGAAGGGCCTGTTTCCACACTGTATCACTCTATGACTCTAAACCCTGACACCCGTACCAATCAACAGCAATGTGGCAATGCCGCTGTACCCGACTGCTCAGCCCGAGTTTGCTGCTGACTGAACGAAATGGAAATCGCCTTGGAGTTCAGATGCGCAAAGAAGTCGTTTCATAGCCGCTGAATGCTCAAGAGCACACTGATTCTCCTTGTTCACTGACTTCCAGTGGCAGCAAGCCAGACCACACTGGCTTAGGAGATTTATGCATTCATAACAGCATGGAAATTAGCTGATTAGGTAACCTAATTCATTTTTGATCCCTATTAAACTGTTCGTGTCACAGGAGCATCAACATGTTTCCTCTTCCACAGATTTTCCCCACACAGATAATTGGGTCCAGGGATTAATGAAAGTCCAAGATTAACGCACGAGAAGCATTTGACGGGACTGGGCCTGCACTCGCAAGGAGTTTAGAAGGATGAAGGGTAAGGTTGCCAACTGTCCCGTATTAGCCGGGACATCCCGTATTTTGGGCTAAATTGTTTTGTCCCGTACGGGACCGCCCTTGTCCCGTATTAGGCCCGGGGGCCGCTGTAGGCCCGGACACTATAGGCCGCGACGATGTAGGCCCCGACGGTTTAGGTCCTGACAGTCAAGGGCCAAAGGCCTGGACTCCGCCTAATGGAGGTTGCATAGCAACCCACCTCCCGGCCCGGGCGGCCGGCATTGGTGGAGCGGGAGCATGTGGCCGCTGGCTGGGTGAGGTCACGTGGGGCGCGGGGCGGTGACGTCACCTTGTCCCGTATTTGGGAGTGAGGAAGTTGGCAACCCCTAATGAAGGGGGATCTCACTGAAACTTATCGAATAATGAAAGGCCTGGGTAGAGTGGGTGTCCTTTAATCTATATACTAAAAGTCTTGTTTGTTTGTTTGTTCCTGAACTACAGGCAAAACGGTACACGATAGCGGGCAATTTTAGGCCCCCCTTACTCACCGTCGTCTCTTTGGTGCTAATGGAAGACGTTTCATTGAAATCGGTGTTATATTTTTAAAGTTATTCACTTTTTAAGTTTAAATCCATCTCCTAGGGAGGGAGGGGTGCAGGAAGGTGGGGAGAGAGGGAGGGAGGGGGAGGAGGGAGGATAAGGGGGTTGAGGGGATGGAATGGGGGAAGGGGGAGGGGGAGAGGGGGAGGGGGGGGAGAGGGGGAGGGGGGAGAGGAGGGAGAGGGTGCTGCACCAATGCAGGAGAGGTTTGGGCCCAATGGGTCCAGTTGGTCTTGTTCTTAATGTACGTGTAAGTGGTTCACAGCTACTCCAGGCTCTGGCAGCTCCGAACACACCGAGACAGGGATGTGGTGATCCCAGTGAATATTCTTTCCCCCCATCCCTCAGTATTGACAAAGACTGCAATCCTTTCAAGGTCACGTCGGGCTGGGAGTGGAAGGAGATACGGCTGATGATTCAGACTCATTAACAGGGAACAAACCGTCCTTGCAAGATCATGGATACTCCCCCTGCTTAGTCTGGGCTGGGCTGGGCTACAGTAAACACTGATCCAGCCACAGACTCTCTCTCCCACCCCCCCCCCCCCCCCCCCCCCCCCATTGTCCCAGCCGAACTCTCGATGAAATGCAGGGTTGAGAGCCGCAGAGAAGCTGTGGGCCGAGAAGGTTGCCAAGGACAATGTGTTCAGGACTGCTGGAACTTGTAGAGTGGCCACAATAAGTGAAGGCACTTGTTGCTTATGACACACACTTGGAGTGATACCGTGTGGAAACAAGCCCTTCGGCCCAGCTTGCCCACACCGGCCAACAATGTCCCAGCTACACTCGTCCTTCTCTTAAGGGGTTGGACAGGCCAGATGCAGGAAGATTGTTCCCAATGTTGGGGAAGTCCAGAACAAGGGGTCACAGTTTAAGGATAAGGGGGAAGTCTTTTAGGACCGAGATGAGAACGTTTTTTTTCACACAGAGAGTGGTGAATCTGTGGAATTCTCTGCCACAGAAGGTAGTTGAGGCCAGTTCATTGGCTATATTTAAGAGGGAGTTGGATGTGGCCCTTGTGGCTAAAGGGATCAGGGGGTATGGAGAGAAGGCAGGTACGGGATACTGAGTTGGATGATCAGCCATGATCGTACTGAATGGCGGTGCAGGCTCGAAGGGCCGAATGGCCTACTCCTGCACCTATTTTCTATGTTTCTATGTCCCACCTGCCTGCGTTTTGGCCCACATCCTTCTGAACCTTTCCTATCCATGTTCCTGTCCAAGTTTCGTTTAAATGTTGTTATAGTATCGGTCTCGATGTGGTCGGACCAGGACAAGTTGCTGGTGATAACCATATAACCATATAACAACTACAGCACGGAAACAGGCCCGTTCGGCCCTACCAGTCCATGCCGACCACTCTCCCTGACCTAGTCTCATCTACCTGCTCTCAGACCATAACCCTCTAATCTCCTCTTATCCATATACCTATCCAATTTACTCTTAAATAATAAAATCGAGCCTGCCTCCACCACTTCCACCGGAAGCTCATTCCATACAACCACCACCCTCTGAGTAAAGAAGTTACCCCTCATGTTACCCCTAAACTTTTGTCCCTCAATTCTGAAGCTATGTCCCCTTGTTGGAATCTTCCCCACTCTCAAAGGGAAAAGCCTACCCACGTCAACTCTGTCCGTCCCTCTTAAAATTTTTAAAACCTCTATCAAGTCCCCCCTCAACCTTCTACGCTCCAAAGAATAAAGACCCAACCTGTTCAACCTCTCTCTGTAGCTTAAGTGCTGAAACCCAGGCAACATTCTAGTAAATCTCCTCTGTACCCTCTCCATTTTGTCGACATCCTTCCTATAATTTGGCGACCAGAACTACACACCATACTCCAGATTCGGCCTCACCAATGCCCTGTACAATTTTAACATTACATCCCAACTTCTATATTCACTGCGAGGAACTTATAGGGTGATAGAGCGTGGAAACAGGCTCCTTCCTCGGCCCAACTTGCCCACACCGGCCAACATGTCCCATCTACTGTAGTCCCACCTGCCTGCGTTTGGCCCATAAATAATAAATAGGAAAATGAGTGACTTTCACTTTCGTGCGGCACGGTGGCGCAGCGGTAGAGTTGCTGCCTCACGGCGCCAGAGACCCGGGTTCAATCTCGACTAAGGGGTGCTGTCTGTACGGAGTTGTGTAGGAAAATAACTGAAGATGCTGGTACAAATCGAAGGTATCACAAAATGCTGGAGTAACTCAGCAGGTCAGGCAGCATTTTGGAGAGAAGGAATGGGTGACGTTTCGGGTCGAGACCCTTCTTCAGAGTTTGTACGTTCTCCCCGTGACCTGCGTGGGTTTTCTCCGAGATCTTCGGTTTCCTCCCACATTTCGAAGACATACAGGTTTGTAGGTTAATTGGCTTGGTGTATGTGTAAATTGTCCCTAGAGCGTTTAGGATAGTGTTAGTGTGCGGGGATCGCTGGTCGGTGAAGGCCCGGTGGGCCGAAGGGCCTGTTTCTGCGCTGTATCTCTAAACTAAACTAAACTAAAATCCCTCCAAACCTGTCTTAACAGTTTCTTAAATGTTGCGATAGTCCCTGCCTCACCTGCTTGTTCCATACTGGCAGCTTGTTCCATACACCCACCACCCTCTGTGTGAAAAAGATGTCCCTCAGATTCTTATTAAAACTTTCCCCTCTTAAACCTACAATCCTCTAGTTCTTGATTCCCCTACCCAAGGTAAAAGACTCAGTGCATTCACCTTATCTATTCCCCTCATGATTTGATATACCTCTATAACATCATCCCTTATCTCAAAGCATTTTGCCTTTTCGTTTCCTGCCCTCGTCTACCCATCTGCCTATCATCACCTGTATCCACCTATCACTCGCCAGGTCTTATCCTGCTCCCACCTCTCTTCCAGCTTTCTCACCCCCACCCCCAACCCCTTACCAAAATCAGTCTGATGAAGGGTCTCGATCTGAAGCATCACCTATCCATGTTCTCCAGAGATGCTGCCTGACCCGCTGAGTTACTCCAGCACTCTGTGAAACGTCACCTATCCATGTTCTCCAGAGATGCTGCCTGACCCGCTGAGTTACTCCAGCACTCTGTGAAACGTCACCTATCCATGTTCTCCAGAGATGCTGCCTGACCCGCTGAGTTACTCCAGCACTCTGTGAAACGTCACCTATCCATGTTCTCCACAGATGCTGCCTGACCCGCTGAGTTGTGCAGGAAAGAACTGCAGATGCTGGTTTAAATCGAAGGTAGACACAAAAATGCTGGAGTAACTCAGCGGGACAGGCAGCATCTCTGGGGAGAAGGAATGGGTGACGTTTCGGGTCGAGACACCCCTTCAGACCTGCTGAGTTACTCCAGCACATTGTGTGTTTTGTTTTTGACAGAAAGGATCCTGTTCCCTGTTGCTGATGTGTGGCACTGTGATATTCATCTTGAATTTCCCATTTGGATACCTCTGGTAACTTTGGAGAGCTGACCTTTCACCTCTCGCCCAGTTGGCACTTTCAATGGTTCAATGGTAGTTTATTGTCACATAGGCTCGGTGAAGTTCAATTTTGTGCATGCAGTTCATTAAAAGTCTTACTATCTAATTAGGGACTATCATAACCAGGTACGAGAGAGGCAGAATAGTAGATGACTCTGAGGCAGTACCGAAGGGTTGCCACATTCCCAGCTCCATCGTGAGGTCAGGCAACAAATCTCTGCAGAGTACAGGTGGCGCAACTGTAGAGTTGCTGCCTTACAGCGAATGCAGCGCTGGAGACCCAGGTTCGATCCCGACTACTGTCTGTACGGAGTTTGTACGTTCTCCCCGTGACCTGCGTGGGTTTTCTCCGAGATCTTCGGTTTCGTCCCACACTCCAAAGACGTACAGGTTTGTCGGTTAATTGGCTTGGGTTTGTATACTTGGTATAAGTGTAAGTTGTCCTTAGTGTGTGTAGGCTTGTGTCAATGTGCGGGGATCGCTGGTCGGCGCGGAGTTGGAGGGCCAAAGGAGGCTGTATCTCCTAACTAAAGTAAACGAAACAGGACTCGAAACGTCACCTATCCACGTTCTCCACAGATGCTGCCTGACCCTCTGAGTTACTCCAGCACTCTGTGAAACATCACCTATCCATGTTCTCCAGAGATGCTGCCTGACCCGCTGAGTTACTCCAGCATTCTGTGAAACATCACCTATCCATGTTCTCCACAGATGCTGCCTGACCCTCTGAGTTACTCCAGCACTTGGTAAACCAGCATCGACGATTCCTTGTATCCTCATGGTCTGATGGATCTGATGGGCATGCCTCTCCCTCCACAGATGCTGACTGACCCACTGAGCCCCTCCAGCACCTTGTTTCCCTGGCTGGGATTTTGAGTTATTCCTTATTCCTTACTGAAAGACACAAAGTGCTGGAGTAACTTGGCGGGCCAGGCAGCATCTCTGGAGAACATGGATAGGTGACGTTTCAGGTCCAAAACTTCACTCAGCGGTAGAGTTACTGCCTCACGGCGCCAGAGACCCGGGTTCCATCCTGACTACGGGCGCCGTCTGCACGGAGTTTGTACGTTCTCCCCGTGACCTGCGTGGGTTTTCTCCGGGTGCTCCGGTTTCCTCCCACACTCCAAAGACGTGCAGGTTTGTAGGTTAATTGGCGCTGGTATAATTGTAAATTGTCCCTGGTGTGTGTGTAGGATAGTGTTAGCGTGCTGGGATCGCTGGTCGGCACGGACTCGGTGGGCCGAAGGGCCTGTGTCTATAAACGCCAAACTCTAAATTACAACCATGCTGTCCACTTTCTACGGCAACCTCTGGCGGCTCTTTCTAAATGCAGACTTCCCTCTGAGTGAAAAGTTATTTTTGAGGTCCCCCTTAAATCGTTTCCCTCTCCCTTTAAGACTAGTTATGTTCTCAGCCATAACCTTGTTCTGTTCTTCCCCTTAACCACAACAACACTTCCTTCGGTTTGATGTCTCAGGATTTACTCATACATCCTTTTATTTTCCAACTCCTCCTTATTTTCACTCCCACACATTCCTCGACTGCACAAAACACTCTGTGTCTGTCCATTTCCCCCTTATCTTACAATCTTCGCACCATAACACTCAGGGGAATCTGACTTGACCGTTCCCCCATTTTCGGGGAACAAATTCACCATGAGCCCCTGAAATCTTTTTCAAAACCCCTTCCAAGTTAATAGGCAATAGACAATAGGTGCAGGAGGAGGCCATTCGGCCCTTCGAGCCAGCACCGCCATTCAATGTGATCATGGCTGATCATTCTCAATCAGTACCCCGTTCCTGCCTTCTCCCCATACCCCCTGACTCCGCTATCCTTAAGAGCTCTATCTAGCTCTCTCTTGAATGCATTCAGAGAATTGGCCTCCACTGCCTTACTGAGGCAGAGAATTCCACAGATTTACAACTCTCTGGCTGAAAAAGATTTCCTCATCTCCGTTCTAATTGGCCTACCCCTTATTCTTAAACTGTGGCCCCTTGTTCTGGACTCCCCCAACATTGGGAACATGTCCTCGTTCTTCAGAAAACGGGGCTTCCCCTCCTCCATTATAGATGAGGCTCTCACTCGGGTCTCTTCTACATCCAGCAGCTCCACTCTTGCTCCCCCTCCCCCCACTCGCAACAAGGACAGAATCCCCCTCGTTCTCACCTTCCACCCCACCAGCCAGCGGATCCAACATATCATCCACCAACATTTCCGTCACCTACAACGGGACCCCACCACTGGCCATATCTTCCCATCCCCTCCCCTCTCTGCGTTCCGCAGAGACCGTTCCCTCCGTAACTCCCTGGTCCACTCGTCCCTTCCCACCCAAACCACCCCAACCC
Source organism: Rhinoraja longicauda (assembly GCF_053455715.1). Taxonomy (NCBI): domain Eukaryota; kingdom Metazoa; phylum Chordata; class Chondrichthyes; order Rajiformes; family Arhynchobatidae; genus Rhinoraja; species Rhinoraja longicauda. The sequence continues at coordinate 5,462,300 of NC_135989.1, forward strand.
CGGGCACTTTCCCCTGCAACCGCACGAGATGCAACACCTGTCCCTATACCTCCCCCCTCAACTCCATCCAAGGACCCAAACAGTCTTTCCAGGTGAGACAAAGGTTCACCTGCACCTCCTCCAACCTCATCTATTGCATCCGCTGCTCTAGATGCCAACTTATTTACATCGGCGAAACCAATCGCAGGCTCGCCGATCGCTTCGCTGAACACCTGCGCTCGGTCCGCATTAATAAAACTGATCTCCCGGTGGCCGAGCACTTTAACTCCCCCTCCCATTCCCAGTCTGACCTTTCTGTCATGGGCCTCCTCCAGTGCCATAGTGAGGCCCACCGGAAATTGGAGGAACAGCACCTCATATTTCACCTGGGCAGTTTGCAGCCCGGTGGTATGAACATCGACTTCTCCATCTTTAGATAGTTCCTCTGTCTCTCTCTTCCCCTCCTCCTTCCCAGATCTCCCTCTATCTTCCTGTCTCCATCTATATCCTTCCTTTGTCCCGCCCTCCTGACATCAGTCTGAAGAAGGGTCTCGACCCCAAACGTCACCCATTCCTTCTCTCCCGAGATGCTGCCTGACCTGCTGAGTTACTCCAGCATTTTGTGAATAAATTGGGAACATGTTTCCTGCCTCTAACGTGTCCAACCCCTTAATAATCTTATACGTTTCAATAAGATCTCCTCTCATCCTTCTAAATGTCTTAAGTTTAGTTTAGTTGCACAGCATGGAAACAGGCCCCACCAAGTCCGCACCGACCAGCAGTAGAGTGTGCAGCAACTCGATCTCTGCTCCACCACCATTTGTTCTATCCTGCACATGAGGGACAATTTACCAAAGCCAATTAAACATAGAAACATAGAAAATAGGTGCAGGAGTAGGCCATTCGGCCCTTCGAGCCTGTACGCACCGCCATTCAATATGATCATGGCTGATCATCCAACTCAGTATCCCGTACCTGCCTTCTCTCCATACCCCCTGATCCCTTTAGCCACAAGGGCCACATCTAACTCCCTCTTAAATATAGCCAATGAACTGGCAATGAAACCTACAAACCTGAACGTCTTTGGAGTGTGGGAGGAAACCGGAGCACCCGGAGAAAACCCACGCAGGTCACGGGGAGAACGTGCAAACTCCGTACAGACAGCGCCCGTGGTCGGGATGGAACCCGGATCCCTGGCGCTGTGAGGCAGCAACTCTACCGCTGCGCTACAGAACCTTCGAAACAGCTGCAGTTCACCTCTGCTCAGTCATTTCCTGGCTGGTTAAAGCCGGCCGTCTCCATAACAACATTGTCCCTGTCCTGCTCCCTCCACCTGTTCCAGTTTCATTCCCTGAAACTGAATCCAGATGTTTCCCCACCCCCCTCTCCTGCAGCTCGGCTTGTTACGCTTCTCCGAAACGTCAGAGGTTGAGGGGAGACCTGATAGAAGTATATAAGATTATCAGAGGCTCAGAGAAGGTAGACAGTCAGAACCTTTTTCCCCCCGGGTGAAAATATCAAAGACTAAAGGGCATAGCTTTAAGGTGAGAGGGGCAAAGTTTAAAGGAGAATGTGCCGGGCATTGTTTAATACTTCGAGTGTGGTGGGTGCCTGGAACACACTGACTGGGGTGGTGGTGGAGCAGATACGATAGTGGTGTTAGTGAGGCATTTAGACAGCCACAGTGGCACTGTGGTAGAGTTGCTGTCTTGCAGACCCGGGTTCCATCCCGACTACGGGCGCTGTCTGTACGGAGTTTGTACGTTCTCCCCGTTACCTGCGTGGGTTTTCTCCGGGAGCTCCGGTTTCCTCCCACACTCCAAAGTTGCGCAGGTTTGCAGGTTAATTGGCTTCTGTAAATTGCCTCCAGTGTGCAGGATGGGTTAGACAATAGACAACAGACAATAGGTGCAGGAGGAGGCCATTCGGCCCTTCCAGCCAGCACCGCCATTCAATGTGATCATGGCTGATCATTCTCAATCAGTACCCCGTTCCTGCCTTCTCCCCATACCCCCTGACTCCGCTATCCTAAAGAGCTCTATCTAGCTCTCTCTTGAATGCATTCAGAGAATTGGCCTCCACTGCCTTCTGAGGCAGGCGGTGGGAGAGAGGAGGATGATGGCAAAGCTAACATCGCTGCTGGACAACGACTCCCACCCCATGCAGGACACTGGCACTGCACTGAGTAGCTCCTTCAGTGACAGACTCCCTCACCCCAAGTGCGTGAAGGAGAGATATCGGAGGTTGTTCCTTCCCGCTGCTGTGAGACCGCACAACCAGCACTGCTCCCAGCAGACGAGTCAACAGTAACAGCTAAGAACACACAGAAAACTGATGACAATTTATGTATCTTTTATTTATAATGAATGATCTCTTGCCATCCACTTTGCTGCTGTAACACTGTAAATTTCCCCGGTGTGGGACGAATAAAGGAATATATTACCGATGCGCCACTGTGCAGCAACTCTGCCGCTGCACCACTGTGCCGCCCTTGCTTGCTTGGCACCTCTGGGTCAGTGCCCGCTCTTTAAGGGCAGCTGCCCGTGCAGTCACTGGCACAGAGGTGCCTTGCTGAACGATCCCTGACCCCAGCCTCGCGGGGAAGTGGAACTTTCCAGCCTGGGTTTTGAACGACAAATATGAAGTGTTTATTTCTGTCTGGGCCGAGACATTGGCACCTTTGTGCAGCGTAGCCCTCACCAACCGCCTCCCCAACAGGAAATAACAAGGTCCTGGCTCGCTGGCAGGCCCTGTCTCCAGCAGGGTGCCCACACCAGTCTGCTCTCACCCCGCCGGCACCCGCGGGCAGCCCCCATCGACCCCACGGAAGGAACTGCAGATGCTGGTTGACACCGAAGGTAGGCACAAAGTGCTGGAGTAACTCAGCGGGACAGGCAGCATCTATAGAGAGAAGGAATGGGTGATGTTTGGGGTTGAGACAAAGATACTAGAGGAATAAGATGAACCACTCTTGTTGAAATCTCTGGAGAGAAGCAATATTGAGGGCGTGCAGCGTAGGTTTACTAGGTTAATTCCCGGAATGGCGGGACTGTCGTATGTTGAAAGACTGGAGCGACTGGGCTTGTATACGTCGGAATTTAGAAGGATGAGAGGGGATCTTATCGAAACGTATAGGATTATTAAGGGATTGGACACGTTAGAGGCAGGAAACATGTTCCCAATGTTGGGGGAGTCCAGAACCAGAGTTTAAGAATAAGGGGTAGGCGGTTTAGAACGGAGATGAGGAAAAACTGATTGTGTTGGTTGTGATTGTACTGATTGTGAATGATCAGCCACGATCACATTGAATGGCGGTGCTGGTTCGAAGGGCCGAATGGCCTACTCCTGCACCTATTGTCTATTGTCTATTGTCTATGGAATAGGTGGCGTTTCGGGTCGGGTCGAGACCCTTCTTCAGACTGAGAGCATAGTTCTGTGTTAGAGGGGAGAGTTCGCCTCTCACCAATATCACCAGTTCACGTGATGTGGTGGGATTGTGAAGTGGAAGAGGGTTGTGGGGGGGGGGGGTAGGATGTGGTGGGATTGTGAAGCGGAGGAGGGTTGTGGGTGGGGGGGGGGGGAGGGGGAGGCGTTGGGCTGTTTTCCTACGGCGAGGTTTTTGAAGTTGGGCCCTGGGTTCACACACTGGTCTCTCTCAGTGTGCAGGCTCAGCAGTCGAAAGCACAGGCAGATTACTCCCTGCCTTCAGCCACAACTGCTCATGTGTACCTTTCCCTTGTTTGTGTTGGAAGGAAGCTTCGTTACACACAGCAGGCTGCCACAAACCTCACCATGTGTGTCAGCAAAGAACCTCGAGACACAAGCAACTACAGATGCTGCTTTACACGAATAAAAACACACGCAAAGTGCCGGGGTAACTGAGCGGGTCAGGCAGCATCTCTGGAGAACATGGACAGGTAACGTTTCGTGTTGAGATCCTTCTACAGACTGATATTTATCAGAGATCTACAGTCTGAAGAAGGGTCCCGACCCGAAGCGTCACCTATTCATGTTCTCCACAGATGCTGCCTGACCCACTGAGTTACTCCGGCACTCTGTGAAACGTCACCTATCCATGTTCTCCAGAGATGCTGCCTGACCTGCTGAGTTACTCCAGCACTCTGTGAAACGTCACCTATCCATGTTCTCCACAGATGCTGCCTGACCCGCTGAGTTACTCCAGCACTCTGTGTGTTATTTTATAAACCAGCACCTGCAGTTCTTTGTTTCTCCAAGTGATAGTTAATTGGCTTCGGTAAAAAATGTCCCTAAGTGCGCCTAAGGATAGTGTTAATGTGCGGGGATCGCTGGTCGGCGCGGACCCGGTGGGCCGAAGGGCCTGTTTCCACGCTGTATCTATAAACTAAATAAGGAGATATAGACACAAAATGCTGGAGTAACTCAGCGGGTCAGGCAGCCTCTCTGGAGAGAAGGAATGGGTGACGTTTTGGATCGAGACCCTTCTTCAGACTGAGAGTCAGGGGAGAGGGAAACAAGGGATATAGATGGTATGCAGAGAGATACAGTATAAGGGAAGGAAATTCCACTGACTTCATACTTCTCCCCTCTTCTCCCCTTATCCCACTCTTTTTGACTTTTCATCTCTGGCCTTTGTTCACTCTTTTTCACCCAGAGAGTTGTGAATCTGTGGAATTCTCTGCCACAGAAGGCAGTGGGGGCCAATTCACAGGATGTTTGCGCACGAGAGAGCTAGATTTAACTCTAAGGGCTAACGGAATCGGGGGATATGGGGAGAAAGCAGGAACGGGGTACTGATTTTGGATGATCAGCCGTGACCATATTGAATGGCGGTGCTGGCTGGAAGGGCCGAATGGCCTCCTCCTACACCTATTTTCTGTGTTTCTATCCTCTCCCCACAAACCCATGCATACACACCCATCAAATGATCAATTTTGCCACCCCACCCCATTTTTGTTCTTCCCACCCCCCTGCTTCCTGTGTTCCACCCCCTCACCCTTTATCCCCCAGCCCTGTCCCTTCCACCTGTATTCCTCCCTCTGGCTAATACGCTCTAAACCAGGCAGCATCCTGCTAAACCTCTTCTAATTCCACACCAAAGCCTCCATATCCTTCCTGTGGTAAGATGGCCAGAACTGCACACAATATTCCAAATGCAGCCAAAACCAACAGTTTATAAAGCTGCAAGATGACTTCCTGATTCTTCTACTCAAATGAGGGTAGACAAAACCTTTTTGACCACCCTATTTACCTACAATGCTAAATTCAACCTGTCGACGAAGGTAGACACAAAATGCTGGAGTAACTCAGCGGGACAGGCAGCATCTCTGGAGAGAAGGAATGGGTGATGTTTTGGGTCGAGACCCTTCTTCAGACTGAGCGTCGGGGGAGAGAGAAATATAGACATATGGAAAGGTGAGGTGTGAAAACGAGAGATCAAATGGGATGCTGGTCAAGGGAAATGTACAGTGGATCATTGTCCGCTTTGGGGAAGAAGCCAACGAGGCACACAATCAGTAAAACTTAATCAGGGGGACAGTGAAACTAGTTGGAGAACTGGGAAGGGGGAAGGATGGAGAGAGAGAGGGAAAGCAAGTTAGAGAAGTCAATGTTCATACCGCTGGGGTGTAGGCTACCCAAGCGAAATATGACGTGCTGTTCCTCCAATTTCCATTGGGCCTCACTCTGACAGTGGAGGTGGCCCAGGACAGAAAGGTCAGTGTGGGAATGGAAGGGGGTTAAAGCCTTTAGCAACTGGGAGATCACGTATTCCCAATGAAATACGGCGGTCACGGTGGCACAGCGGTAGAGTTGCTGCCTTACAGCGAATGCAGCGCCAGAGACAGCGCCGGAGACCCGGGTTCCATCCCGACTACGGGCGCCGTCTGTACGGAGTTTGTACGTTCTCCCCGTGACCTGCGTGGGTTTTCTCCGAGATCTTCGGTTTCCTCCCACACTCCAAAGATGTGCCGGTATGTAGGTTAATTGGCTTGGTAAATGTAAATTTTTTCATATTTCCATATTTCAGATACAGCGTGGAAACAGGCCTTTTCGAACCACCAAGTCCACCAAGTCCGCACCGCCCAGCGATCCCCACATATTAACACTATCCTACACACACTAGGGACAATTTTTACATTTACCCAGTCAATTAACCTACATACCTGCACGTCTGGAGTGTGGGAGGAAACCGAAGATCTCGGAGAAAACCCACGCAGGTCAGGATCGAACCTGAGTCTCCGGTGCTGCATTCGCTGTAAGGCAGCAACTCTACCGCTGCACCACCGTGCCACCCTAGCCGTCCCTAGTGGGTGTAGGATAGTGTTAGTGTGCGGGGATCGCTGGTCGGCGCGGACCCGGTGGGCCGAAGGGCCTGTTTCTGCGCTGTATCTCTAAACTAAACTAAATAAATTATACTAAAAATAATGATTCTGCCTGCTTTTTTTAACCACTGTGTTGATACTTTGATGGAGCTAATGACTAGCACATCAAGATCCCTCTGCTCATCAATGTTGGTTCGGGCTCTGCCATTCATTATATACATTTGACCTCCTAAAGTGCAACATCTCACACTTGCTCAGATTGAACTCCATCTGCCATCTACCCACCTACCTCTAGAACTGATCTACTCACTGTATCCTTCAACAGTCTTCCACACTGTCCACAACCCCATCGAGATATGGCACAGAAACAGGCCCTTCGGCCCACCGGGTCCGCGCCGACCAGCGATCCCCGCACATTAACACTATCCTACACACACTAGGGACAATTTTACTATTTTATACCAAGCCAATTAACCTACAAACCTGCACGTCTTTGGAGTGTGGGAGGAAACCGAAGATCTCGGAGAAAACCCCACGCAGGTCACGGGGAGAACGTACAAACTCCGCACAGACGGCGCCCGTAGTCAGGATCGAACCCGGGTCTCTGGCGCTGTAAGGCAGTCGCTCTACCGCTGCTCCACCCAAAAGGTTACTCAGTTCCCTTCTACATTTTCTACCAAGTCATTTATTTATATTACAAACAAGCACTGATCCCTGTGAACACAATTAATCGCAGAACAACTGCTACAAGAACCCCAGATGGTTGAAAGCTTTGTTCCTAAGAGTAAATATCATCGGTAAGGTGTCCTGGGGCAGCTACATCGAAGTATTGGCAATCAAAAGCACACCAACGCCTCTACTTCCTTAGGAACCTTTGGAAGTTCGGCATGCCCCCAACAACTCTCACAAACTTCTACAGATGCGCCGTAGAAAGCATTTTATCGGGATGCACCACTGCACAGTTTGGCCGCAAGAAATTGCAGAGAATTGTGGGTGCAGCCCAGACCATCAGGCTGACCGTTCCCCCCTGTCTTTCCAGGTGAGACAGAGGTTCACCTGCACCTCCTCCAACCTCATCTATTGCATCCGCTGCTCTAGATGTCAACTTATTTACATCGGCGAAACCAAACGCAGGCTCGGCGATCGCTTCGCTCAACACCTTCATTCAGTCCGCCTTAACCAACCTGATCTCCCGGTGGCTGAGCAACTCCCCCTCCCACTCCCAGTCTGACCTTTCTGTCATGGGCCTCCTCCAGTGCCATAGTGAGGCCCACTGGAAATTTGAGGAACTGCACCTCATATTTCGCCTGGGCAGCTTGCAGCCCAGCGGTATGAACATCGACTTCTCCAACTTTAGACAGTTCCTCTGTCCCTCTCTTCCCCTCCCCCTTCCCAGATCTCCTTCTATCTTCCTGTCTCCACCTATATCCTTCCTTTGTCCCGCCCCCCTGACATCAGTCTGAAGAAGGCTCTCGACCCGAAACGTCACCCATTCCTTCTCTCCTGAGATGCTGCCTGACCTGCTGAGTTACTCCAGCATTTTGTGAATGAATACCTCCCTGATGGTTATTGATTGTTCTTTATGATTTCAAGTTCCTCCTATTCACATACAAAGCCCTAAACGGGCTCCCCCCCCCCCTATGAAAAATCTTCTAACCCACCACTCTATCTCCAGGTCCCTCAGGTCGGCCGACTTGGGCTACTGACTATCCCGCGGTCTAGGCTTAAGCTCAGGGGTGACCGCGCTTTTGCGGTTGCTGCTCCTAGACTGTGGAACAGCATCCCTCTCCCCATCAGAACTGCCCCCTCCATCGACTCCTTTAAGTCCAGGCTCAAAACCTATTTCTACTCCCTAGTGTTTGAGGCCCTCTGAGGGGACGCTGTGAAATGTTTATGTATGTGCTGTTATGTTTGTGTGCCATTGTATGTTCGTTTCTTAGTACCTGAACTGATGTACAGCACTTTGGTTAATGTGTGTTGTGTTTAAATGTGCTGTACAAATAAAATGGACTTGACTTTATCTCCCCACATCACTGTCTCTATCTCTCGTATCCCTTATCCCTAACCAGTCTGAAGAAGGATCTGGACCCGAAACGTCACCAATTCCTTCTCTCCAGAGATGCTGCCTGTCCCGCTGAGTTACCCCAGCATTTTGTATCAACCTCCCTTCTGTTGAATCCATCCACACCTCAGTCCGCCAAGGCAAGGCCAGCAGCATCATCAAGGATCAGTCTCACCTCTTCTCAGATTGGGACTGCCTCTTCTCCCCTCTCCCATCAGGCAAGAGGTACAGAAGTGTGAAAACGCACACCTCCAGATTCAGGGACAGTTTCTTCCCGGCTGTTATCAGGCAACTGAACCATCCTACCACCGACATAGAGAGCGGTCCTGACCTCCCATCTACCTCACTGGAGACCCTCGGACTGTCTTCAATCGGACTTTATCTTGCACTAAACGTTATTTCCTTTATCCTGTCTCTGTACGCTGTTAACGCCTTGATGGCAACCTGTATTGTCTGAAGTAGGGGCTCGATGTCTATATCTCTCCAGCACTTTGTGTCTGTCCACATCAATGTCTATATCTCACGTTTCCCTTATCCCTAACCAGTCTGAAGAAGGGTCTCGACCCGAAACGTCGCCCATTCCTTCTCTCCTGAGATGCTGCCTGACCTGCTGAGTTACTCCAGCATTTTGTGAATAAATACCTTCGGTTTGTACCAGCATCTGCAGTTATTTTCTTATACACACTATGTGTATTGTCTTTCTGCTGACTGGTTAGCATGCAACCAAAAAGCTTTTCACTGTCCCTCGGCACAGGTGACACTGATAAACTGAAGACCACTCTCTGTCTTCATGGATGAGCAGGATCTGAGTCCCAACTTCCACACAGACTGGTGTGAACCCCAGAGACCATGTCGGGGGTGGGTGGGTCGTGCGTGTGTCGTGTGTGTCGGGGCTTGTCGTGTGTGTCGGGGCGTGTCGTGTGTGTCGGGGCGTGTCGTGTGTGTGTCGGGGCGTGTCGTGTGTGTTGGGGCGGGTCGTGTGTGTGTCGGGGCGTGTCGTGTGTGTCGGGGCGTGTCGTGTGTGTCGGGGCATGTCGTGTGTGTGTCGGGGCGTGTCGTGTGTGTCGGGGCATGTCATGTGTGTGTCGGGGCGGGTCGTGTGTGTGTCGGGGCGTGTCGTGTGTGTGTCGGGGCGTGTCGTGTGTGTCAGGGCGGGTCGTGTGTGTGTCGGGGCGTGTCGTGTGTGTCGGGGCGTGTCGTGTGTGTCGGGGCGGGGCGGGTCGTGTGTGTCGGGGCGGGGCGGGTCGTGTGTGTGTCGGGGCGTGTCGTGTGTGTGTCGGGGCATGTCGTGTGTGTCAGGGCGTGTCGTGTGTGTCGGGGCGTGTCGTGTGTGTCGGGGCGGGTCGTGTGTGTGTCGGGGCGGGTCGTGTGTGTGTCGGGGCGTGTCGTGTGTGTGTCGGGGCGGGTCGTGTGTGTCGGGGCGGGTCGTGTGTGTCGTGTGTGTCGTGTGTGTCGTGTGTGTCGTGTGTGTCGGGGCGTGTCGTGTGTGTCGGGGCATGTCGTGTGTGTCGGGGCGGGTCGTGTGTGTCGGGGCGGGGCGGGTCGTGTGTGTCGGGGCGGGTCGTGTGTGTCGGGGCGGGTCGTGTGTGTTGGGGCGGGGCGGGTCGTGTGTGTCGGGGCGGGTCGTGTGTGTCGGGGCGGGTCGTGTGTGTCGGGGCGGGGCGGGTCGTGTGTGTCGGGGCGGGTCGTGTGTGTCGGGGGCAGGTCGTGTGTGTCGGGGGCGGGTCGTGTGTGTCGGGCGTGTCGTGTGTGTTGGGGGCGGGTCGTGTGTGTCGGGGCGGGGCGTGTGTGTCGGGGGCGGGTCGTGTGTGTCGGGGGCGGGTCGTGTGTGTCGGGGCGGGTCGTGTGTGTCAGGGGCGGGTCGTGTGTGTCGAGGCGGGTCGTGTGTGTCGGGGGCGGGTCGTGTGTGTCGGGGCGGGTCATGTCGTGTGTGTCGGGGCGGGTCGTGTGTGTCGGGTCGGGGGCGGATCGTGTGTGTCAGGGCGGGTCGTGTGTGTCGGGGGCGGGTCGTGTGTGTCGGGTCGGGGGCGGGTCGTGTTTGTCGGGGCGGGTCGTGTGTGTCGGGGCGGGGCGGGTCGTGTGTGTCGGGGCGGGTCGTGTGTGTCGGGGGCAGGTCGTGTGTGTCGGGGGCGGGTCGTGTGTGTCGGGCGTGTCGTGTGTGTTGGGGGCGGGTCGTGTGTGTCGGGGCGGGGCGTGTGTGTCAGGGCGGGGCGGGTCGTGTGTGTCGGGGCGGGTCGTGTGTGTCGGGGCGGGTCGTGTGTGTTGGGGCGGGGCGGGTCGTGTGTGTCGGGGCGGGTAGTGTGTGTCGGGGCGGGTCGTGTGTGTCGGGGCGGGGCGGGTCGTGTGTGTCGGGGCGGGTCGTGTGTGTCGGGGGCAGGTCGTGTGTGTCGGGGGCGGGTCGTGTGTGTCGGGCGTGTCGTGTGTGTTGGGGGCGGGTCGTGTGTGTCGGGGCGGGGCGTGTGTGTCGGGGGCGGGTCGTGTGTGTCGGGGGCGGGTCGTGTGTGTCGGGGCGGGTCGTGTGTGTCAGGGGCGGGTCGTGTGTGTCGAGGCGGGTCGTGTGTGTCGGGGGCGGGTCGTGTGTGTCGGGGCAGGTCATGTCGTGTGTGTCGGGGCGGGTCGT
>NC_135989.1:5478262-5481043 GCF_053455715.1 Rhinoraja longicauda
GCCATGACTGAATGGCGGAGTGGACTCCATGGCCAAATTCTGCTCCGATCACTTACAAACTTGTGCCGGGATTGGTCGTGTTCTTCACGGCATTCTGTTGTTTTGTGTTGACTGCATTTCATTTTTAAACCTTGACATCACAAGTTCACGGAGTAGAACGAGGCCATTCGGCCCATCGAGTCCACTCCGCCCATTCAATCACGGCCGATCTCCTGCCTTCTCCTCATAACCCCTGACACCCGCTCTTTATCAAGAATTTGTCTCTCTCTCTGCCTTAAAAATATCCACTGACTTGGCCTCCACTGCCCTCTGTGGCAATGAGTTCCACAGATTAACTCCCCTCTGACCGAAGAGGTTTCTCCTCACCTCCTTTCTAAAAGAGCGCCCTTTAATTCTGAGGCTGTGCCCTCTGGTCCTAGACTCTCCCACCAGTGGAAACATCCTCTCCACATCCACTCTATCCGGGCCTTTCATTATTCTGCAAGTTTCAATGAGGTCCCCTGCATTCTGCGCTGTAGATTTGTACTGCGTTTACTGTTGTATCATTGGGCTGTTCCAATGACCTGTGATAGTGTGGGAATTGCTGAGAGTGTTTAAACTGTTAAACTTTAACAGAACAGCAGAAATGTTTTCTTGTCCTTTTGGATACCAATGATGGCATTTGTGGCCTTCAGATAGGCACATGGATATTCAGGGAATGGAGGTATTTGGATCACATGCGGTCAGAGATTAGTTTAACTTGGCATTCCATCCCTGGATGGCAGGACCTTCATATGAAGAAAGACTGGATAGACTCGGCTTGTACTCGCTGGAATTTAGAAGACTGAGGGGGGATCTTATTGAAACATATAAAATTCTTAAGGGGTTGGACATGCTAGATGCGGGAAGATTGTTCCCGATGTTGGGGAAGTCCAGAACAAGGGGTCACAGTTTAAGGATAAGGGGGAAGTCTTTTAGGACCGAGATGAGAAAACATTTCTTCACACAGAGAGTGGTGAGTCTGTGGAATTCTCTGCCACAGAAGGTAGTTGAGGCCAGTTCATTGGCTATATTTAAGAGGGAGTTAGATGTGGCCCTTGTGGCTAAAGGGATCAGGGGTACCTGGAGAGAAGGCAGGTACAGGTTACTGAGCTGGATGATCAGCCATGATCATATTGAATGGCGGTGCAGACTCGAAGAGCCGAATGGCCTACTCCTGCACCTATTTTCTATGTTTCTATGTTTCTATCATGTTTGGCATGGACATTGTGGGCCGAAGGGCCTGTCCTATACTGTACGGCCCCACTGCAATCAGTCTGAAGCAGGGTCCTGACCCGAAACGTCACTTATCGATGTTCTCCAGAGATGCTGCCTGACCCACTGAGGTACTCCAGTACGTTGTGTGATTGTTTTGTCCAGTCTGAAGGGCGCAGCGGTAGAGTTGCTGCCTCACAGCGAATGCAGCGCCGGAGACCCGGGTTCCATCCCGACTACGGGCGCCGTCTGTACGGAGTTTGCACGTTCTCCCCGTGACCTGCGTGGGTTTTCCTCCGAGATCTTCGGTTTCCTCCCACACTCCAAAGACGTGCAGGTTTGTAGGTTAATTGACTGGGTATAAATGTGAATTGTCCCCAGTGGGTGTAGGATAGTGTTAGTGTGCGGGGATCGCTGGTCGGCGCGGACCCGGTGGGCCGAAGGGCCTGTTTCCGTGCTGTATCTCTAAAACTAAAAAACTAAAACTAAAAAGGCCTTATCCAACACGTCACTTATTCATGTTCTCCAGAGATGCTGCCTGACCCTCTGAAATATTGCCGTATTTTGTCGAGTTTTGTTTTGCCCAGTCTGAAGAAGACTCCCGGCCTAAAAATGGACACACATTGTTGGAGTAACTCAGCGGGTCGGGCAGCATCTCTGGAGAGAAGGAATGGGTGACGTTTCAGGTCGAGACCCTTCTTCAGTCTGAGAGTCGGGGGAGCGGGAAACGAGATATAAGGTGTGAAAACGATAGATCAAAGGAGGCGGAGATCAAGGGGAATGTAGAACAGTTCACTGTTAGCTGAGGGGAAGGTGACAACGAGGCTTTCGAGTGTAAAATTTAATCAGGAGGACAGTCAGACAGAGAATTAGGAAGGGGGAGGGTTGGAGAGAGGGAAAACAAGGGTTACTTAAAGTTAGAGAAGTCAATGTTGGGGTGTAAGCTGCCCAAGCAAAATATGAGGTGCTGTTCCTCCAATTTGCAGTGGGCCTCACTCTGACACTGACCTGAAATGTCACCTATCCATGTTCCCCAGAGATGCTGCCTGACCCGCTGAGTTACTCCAGCACTCTGTGCCTTTAGTTTAGTGAGCCAGCATCTGCAGTTCCTTGCGGCACCGTTCCAATGTTCTCCAGGGGTAATTGGGCAGCTCTTTAATCATACACACAAAATGCCGGAGTAACTCAGCGGGACAGGCAGCATCTCTGGGGAGAAGGAATGGGTGACGTTTTGGGTTCAGACTGAGGAAGGGTCTCGACCCGAAACGTCACCCATGAGATGTTGCCAGTCCCGCGGAGTTACTCCAGCACTTTGTGTCTGTCTTCAGTGTAAATAAGCACCTGCAGTTCCTTCCTACACAGTTCTTCGATAGTCACAGCCCTTCTGCAACTTGAAGACAGCTCAGTTTTCTGTGCCACCAATCTGTTTACAGAACTGAATTGTTGCCATGCTTTGAAACCAGGCGCAAAGTCCCGCCCTACCCCACTCCATTGTCCCCAGCTGCGATTTTAAGTTATGACAGGTATTCTGTCTCCCTCTCTTTCTTT